>NC_090646.1:47541043-47693543 GCF_040937935.1 Hyperolius riggenbachi | reverse complement strand
CAGCGGAGCGGCCTGTAACTGTTACCACTGCCGTACCGGGATCCCATCTGGTCTTCTTGCTTCCTGCTTCCTGTGACGTCACAGGAAGCGAGAAGACCAGATGAGATCCCGGTACGGCAGTGGTAACAGTTACAGGCCGCTCTGCTACCCATTTTACTGTGCTGGGGGAAGGGGACACTGGGGGACATATTAGGAGGGAGAAGGTTAATGGCGGCAGCGGCCATCCATGCCGCATACCGGGCTGGTGCCTCGATCGGCTTTTTTTCCCCCTCTCTCTGCCTGCCCGCCCACGGCCACCCTCACCCTCCTCCCCACCCACCGGCACCCTCCCAGCGCCTCCCATTTGGGAGTAATTAAACAATTATTTAAAAAAAAAAACTTTTTTTTCTGGGGCGGGCGTGACTAGGGGGTTGGGGGTGTGGCCAGGGGTGTGGCCTAATTGTCCCGTTTTGGGACATTGAAATGTTGGGAGGTATGCACACACACCACACACACACACACACCACACACACACACACACACACACACACACACACACACAACACACACACACACACATCCCACACACACACACACACACACACACACACACACACACACACACACACACACACACACACCACACACACACACACACACACACACACACACACACACACACACACATCACACACACACACACACACACATCACACACACCACACACACAACACACACCAGATCAGACATTCATCTGCAGATCTGAAGATCCATCCTGGTGGATTTGAGCTGCAGATTAATGTCTGTTAAACAAGTAGAGTGGGGCCGAACCTCCGGTTTTAGGTTCGCGAACCGGGTTCGCAAACTTCCGCGTAAGGTTCGGTTCGCGTAAAAGTTCGCGAACCGCCATAGACTTCAATGGGGATGCGAACTTTGAAAAAAAAAAATTATGCTGGCCACAAAAGTGATGGAAAAGATGTTTCAAGGGGTCTAACACCTGGACCCCCAGGTGGAGGAGTGGGATACATGCCAAAAGTCCCCGGGAAAAATCTGGATTTGATGCAAAGCAGCTTTTTAAGGGCAGAAATCACATTGAATGCTAAATGACAGGCCTAAAGTACTTTAAAACATCTTGCATGTGTATACATCAATCAGGTAGTGTAATTAAGGTACTGCTTCGCACTGGCACACCAAACTCACCATGTAACGCACCGCAAACAGCTGTTTGTGTAGTGACGGCCATGCTGGACTGGTGCGCACCATGGCGAGAACAGGTACGCAGTGGCGGGTTCACTGAACAGAACAGGTATGCAGTGGCGGGTTCACTGAACAGAACAGGTATGCAGTGGCGGGTTCACTGAACAGAACAGGTATACAGTGGCGGGTTCACAGAACAGGTATGCAGTGGCAGGTTCACTGAACAGGTATGCAGTGGTGGGTTCACTGAATAGGTATGCAGTGGTGGGTTCACAGAACAGGTATGCAGTGGTGGGTTCACTGAACAGGTATGCAGTGGTGGGTTCAGAGAACAGGTATGCAGTGGTGGGTTCACTGAACAGGTATGCAGTGGTGGGTTCACAGAACAGGTATGCAGTGGTGGGTTCACAGAACAGGTATGCAGTGGTGTGTTCACTGAACAGGTATACAGTGGTGGGTTCACTGAACAGGTATGCAGTGGTGGGTTCACAGTACAGGTATGCAGTGGTGGGTTCACTGAACAGGTATGCAGTGGTGGGTTCACAGAACAGGTATGCAGTGGTGGGTTCACTGAACAGGTATGCAGTGGTGGGTTCACTGAACAGGTATGCAGTGGTGGGTTCACAGTACAGGTATGCAGTGGTGGGTTCACTGAACAGGTATGCAGTGGCAGGTTTACTGAACAGGTATGCAGTGGCGGGTTCACTGAACAGGTATGCAGTGGTGGGTTCACAGTACAGGTATGCAGTGGTGGGTTCACAGAACAGGTATGCAGTGGTGGGTTCACAGAACAGGTATGCAGTGGCAGGTTCACTGAACAGGTATGCAGTGGTGGGTTCACTGAACAGGTATGCAGTGGTGGGTTCACTGAACAGGTATGCAGTGGTGAGTTCAGTGTACAGGTATGCAGTGGTGGGTTCACAGTACAGGTATGCAGTGGTGGGTTCACAGAACAGGTATGCAGTGGTGGGTTCACTGAACAGGTATGCAGTGGTGGATTCACTGAACAGGTATGCAGTGGTGGGTTCACAGTACAGGTATGCAGTGGTGGGTTCACTGAACAGGTATGCAGTGGTGGGTTCACAGAACAGGTATGCAGTGGTGGGTTCACAGAACAGGTATGCAGTGGTGAGTTCAGTGTACAGGTATGCAGTGGTGGGTTCATTGAACAGGTATGCAGTGGTGGGTTCACTGAACAGGTATGCAGTGGTGGGTTCACAGAACAGGTATGCAGTGGTGGGTTCACAGAACAGGTGTGCAGTGGTGGGTTCACTGAACAGGTATGCAGTGGTGGGTTCAGAGAACAGGTATGCAGTGGTGGGTTCACTGAACAGGTATGCAGTGGTGGGTTCACAGAACAGGTATGCAGTGGTGGGTTCACAGAACAGGTATGCAGTGGTGGGTTCACTGAACAGGTATGCAGTGGTGGGTTCACTGAACAGGTATGCAGTGGTGGGTTCACAGTACAGGTATGCAGTGGTGGGTTCACTGAACAGGTATGCAGTGGTGGGTTCACTGAACAGGTATGCAGTGGTGGGTTCACAGAACAGGTATGCAGTGGTGGGTTCACAGAACAGGTATGCAGTGGCAGGTTCACTGAACAGGTATGCAGTGGTGGGTTCACTGAACAGGTATGCAGTGGTGGGTTCACTGAACAGGTATGCAGTGGTGAGTTCAGTGTACAGGTATGCAGTGGTGGGTTCACAGTACAGGTATGCAGTGGTGGGTTCACAGAACAGGTATGCAGTGGTGGGTTCACTGAACAGGTATGCAGTGGTGGATTCACTGAACAGGTATGCAGTGGTGGGTTCACAGTACAGGTATGCAGTGGTGGGTTCACTGAACAGGTATGCAGTGGTGGGTTCACAGAACAGGTATGCAGTGGTGGGTTCACAGAACAGGTATGCAGTGGTGAGTTCAGTGTACAGGTATGCAGTGGTGGGTTCATTGAACAGGTATGCAGTGGTGGGTTCACTGAACAGGTATGCAGTGGTGGGTTCACAGAACAGGTATGCAGTGGTGGGTTCACAGAACAGGTGTGCAGTGGTGGGTTCACTGAACAGGTATGCAGTGGTGGGTTCAGAGAACAGGTATGCAGTGGTGGGTTCACTGAACAGGTATGCAGTGGTGGGTTCACAGAACAGGTATGCAGTGGTGGGTTCACAGAACAGGTATGCAGTGGTGGGTTCACTGAACAGGTATGCAGTGGTGGGTTCACTGAACAGGTATGCAGTGGTGGGTTCACAGTACAGGTATGCAGTGGTGGGTTCACTGAACAGGTATGCAGTGGTGGGTTCACTGAACAGGTATGCAGTGGCGGGTTCACTGAACAGGTATGCAGTGGTGGGTTCACAGTGCAGGTATGCAGTGGTGGGTTCACAGAACAGGTATGCAGTGGTGGGTTCACAGAACAGGTATGCAGTGGCAGGTTCACTGAACAGGTATGCAGTGGTGGGTTCACTGAACAGGTATGCAGTGGTGGGTTCACTGAACAGGTATGCAGTGGTGAGTTCAGTGTACAGGTATGCAGTGGTGGGTTCACAGTACAGGTATGCAGTGGTGGGTTCACAGAACAGGTATGCAGTGGTGGGTTCACAGAACAGGTATGCAGTGTCAGGTTCAGTGAACAGGTATGCAGGTACTGAACAGAACAGGTATGCAGCCAGGAACAAGCTAAGCCTAACTAATCTTTCCCTATGAGAGACAGTCTGCAGCAGCTCGCCCTACTCTCACTAACGCAGGCACACGAGTGAGCGTAATGGCCGCCGCTGCCTGCCTTGTATTAGGGGGGGAGTGGCTCCAGGGGCTAGTGTAGCCTAATTGGCTACACTGGGTCTGCTGACTGTGATGTAGAGGGTCAAAGTTGACCCTCATGGCGCATTATGGGGCGAACCGAACTTCCGCAAAAGCTCGCCTGCGGGACGTGAACGCGAACCACTGAAGTTCGCATGGAACCGTTCGCAGGCGAACCGTTCGGCCCAACTCTATAAACAAGGTGTGTATGAGATCTGCAGATATCATAGACTATGAATGCATTTTGCAGGAATTGATCTTTTGCAGATACTGATTTGTTGCATGTGTGCAGCATCTTGAAAAGAGTTTTATCTGATGGGGATACTTAACCACCTTGGCGTTCTATTAAATGCGCCAGGGTGGCGGCGCTGCACAATGTTTTTTTTTAAATCATGTAGCTAGCCTAGTGCTAGCTACATGATTCCCCCCTCCCTGCGGCGTCCCTCCCACCTTTTCAATCGCCACCGGCGATCAAGCCCAGGGCTTCCCCCGTCGCCATCGCAACAATCGTGATGATGTCATTGACGTTATGACGTCATCGGGAGTCCCGATCCACCCCTCAGCGCTGCCTGGCACTGATTGGCCAGGCTGCGCATGGGGTCTTGGGGGGGGGGTGGCTATAACGCGGCGGGTAGCGGCGCATCGGCGGCGAGCAGCGGCAATCGGTGTAAAGATGCAGCAAGCAAAGTGCTTGCTGCGTGTTTTATAAGAAATATATCAAAATCGGCCCAGCGGGGCCTGAGCGGCGCCCTCTGGCGGTAATGGATGAGCTGAGCTCATCATTACCGCCAAGGAGGTTAATAGAATAGACTGTGTAGGTATGGCTCTCATACTACATGGAAGGGGGTAAAATTGGTCTGTGATCTTTCATGTTCCAAAGACTTCTATCGGCTGATACTGGATAAGTGTGCTTTCTGGTTGCTGGAGACTCCATGTTAAAAATAGGCCTAGTTAATACAGTGCTATACCCCACTCTATATACATACCATGATCTCCACATTAAATGTTTAAATACAAAAACTGAAAGCATATTAGCCTTGATGGAGCAATGGAACTAAGTATTTAACCACAAGAAAGCCCTCAAACAGCCTAAGAGGTTGGCCTTCACCATTGTGAGTACTGCCGGCGATTTGTGCTGGATGGTGAGACTGCTGGTTAGTTTAATTCCGGATAACCAGGACTCTACTGTGCTTGTCTTCCTTTTAAAAATGAAGGTCTAAAATGTGAAAGTCCTTTATGTTGCTTTGTTTGATTGTAGTTGTGCTCCTATGCTTACCAATTTAAAGCTAATGTGTACCCATGTTTAAATAAAAAAAAGTCAGATACTCACCTAAGGAGAGGAAAGGCTCGGTCCTAATGTTCCTTCCCTCTCCACTCCTGGTGCCCTCGGTGCTGCGCTGGCTCCCCCATTCGCATCCGCCGCCACGGCGACTTCGGAAGTCTTCGGGAGCCCAGTTCTCCTGAAGACAGGCGGCTCCATACTGTGCATCATAGAGGGCGCTAGGGTGTGCGCAGTGTAGAGCGGCCCGTCTTCAGGAGCGCTCGGGCTCCCGAAGCATCTCCGAAGCCTCCCTTTGGTCGGGAAACAGCGGTATTTAACCCAAAATGGTCAAATACCGCTATGGGAGAGCCAGGACAACAGCGGGGACCGGGAGAAGAGAGGGGATGCTCTATGGGACCCAGAGCCTCCCTCTCCTTAGGTGAGTATCTGACTTTTTTATTTAATATGGGTTCCCATTAGCTTTTACCTTCCTGGCGGTAAGCCCGAGCTGAGCTCGGGCTATGCTGCGCAGGAGTATTTCTCAGGCCCTGCTGGCCCGATTTGCGTTTTTTTTTTTGTTGCATGCAGCTAGCACTTTGCTAGCTGCGTGAACCCACCGATCGCCACCGCTCCCCGCCGATTTGCCTCCGCTCGCCGCGTTAAAGGGTGTCCCCCCCCCCCCGAGACCCCTGCGCAGCCTGGCCAATCAGTGCCAGGCAGTGCTGAGGGGTGGATCGGGGTTCCCTCTGACGTCACGACGTCCATGACGTTGGCGATGTCATTGCACCCATCGCCATGGCGACGGGGTAAGCCCTAATGGAAATCCCGTTCAGAACGGGATTTCCTGACGGGCATGATCGCCGGAGGCGATCGAAGGGGGTGGGGGGATGCCGCAGCTCTGCGGCTGTCATGTAGCTAGCGCTAGGCTAGCTACATGATTTTTAAAAAAATAAAATGTAAAAAAAAACTGCTGCGCTGCCCCCTGGCGGTTTTAATTGACCGCCAGGGAGGTTAAAGTGCGCTTAAAGTGATAAAATAGTAAATAAATAAATAAGTAAAAATATAAATTTCCTTCAGTAATTTGAAGCCTTGGTCCATTGGCTTCTCTGACCCTCGTGGAGCCCACCATACCAGGATCTTGATATTCTGGCTGTGCTCCCAGCCGTGAATGGCCACACCTGGATTGGGCATGTTTGAGTTAGAAACATGTATGCCCAGTAGAATTAAGTAGTGTTGGGCGAACAGTGTTCGCCACTGTTCGGGTTCTGCAGAACATCACCCTGTTCGGGTGATGTTCGAGTTCGGCCGAACACCTGACGGTGCTCGGCCAAACCGTTCGGCCATATGGCCGAACTAAGAGCGCATGGCCGAACGTTCCCCGAACGTTCGGCTAGCGCTGTGATTGGCCGAACGGGTCACGTGGTTCGGACCCGAACGCGCTCTGATTGGCCGAACTGTCACGTGGTTCGGGTAAATAAATACCCGAACCACGTCATATCTCCGCCATTTGTCTGTGGGTTTAGCTTTGGGTAGGCAGGCAGGGTAGTTCGCGCTCCAGCCACGCTAGCCAGGGTCCCCCCTGTCATTGTGTCACTGCTGGGAACAGTAGTACACCGCTTGCTCAGCCACACTATATAGCATTCTGTTTACTGCCACTCTGTGTACCTCGCTCAGCCACACTATATAGCATTCTGTTTACTGCCACTCTGTGTCTGCTGGGAATAGTAGTACACCGCTTGCTCAGCCACACTATATAGCATTCTGTTTACTGCCACTCTGTGTACCTCGCTCAGCCACACTATATAGCATTCTGTTTACTGCCACTCTGTGTCTGCTGGGAATAGTGGTACACCGCTCGCTCAGCCACACTATATAGCATTCTGTTCACTGTTCTGTGTCTGCTTGGAATAGTGGTACACCGCTCGCTCAGCCACACTATATAGCATTCTGTTTACTGTTCTGTGTCTGCTGGGAATAGTGGTACACCGCTCGCTCAGCCACACTATATAGCATTCTGTTTACTGTTCTGTGTCTGCTGGGAATAGTGGTACACCGCTCGCTCAGCCACACTATATAGCATTCTGTTCACTGTTCTGTGTCTGCTGGGAATAGTGGTACACCGCTCGCTCAGCCACACTATATAGCATTCTGTTCACTGTTCTGTGTCTGCTGGGAATAGTGGTACACCGCTCGCTCAGCCACACTATATAGCATTCTGTTTACTGTTCTGTGTCTGCTGGGAATAGTGGTACACCGCTCGCTCATCCACACTATATAGCATTCTGTTCACTGTTCTGTGTCTGCTGGGAATAGTGGTACACCGCTCGCTCAGCCACACTATATAGCATTCTGTTCACTGTTCTGTGTCTGCTGGGAATAGTGGTACACCGCTCGCTCAGCCACACTATATAGCATTCTGTTCACTGTTCTGTGTCTGCTGGGAATAGTGGTACACCGCTCGCTCAGCCACACTATATAGCATTCTGTTTACTGTTCTGTGTCTGCTGGGAATAGTGGTACACCGCTCGCTCAGCCACACTATATAGCATTCTGTTTACTGTTCTGTGTCTGCTGGGAATAGTGGTACACCGCTCGCTCAGCCACACTATATAGCATTCTGTTTACTGTTCTGTGTCTGCTGGGAACAGTAGTACACCGCTCGCTCAGCCAGAGTATATAGCATTGTGTTTACTGCCACTCTGTGTACACCGCTCAGCCAGACTATATACCATTGTTTACTGACACTCTGTGTACACCGCTCAGCCAGACTATATACCATTGTTTACTGACACTCTGTGTACACCGCTCAGCCAGACTATATACCATTGTTTACTGCCACTCTGATTCTGCTGGGAACAGTAGTACACCGCTCGCTCAGCCAGACTATATACCATTGTTTACTGACACTCTGTGTACACCGCTCAGCCAGACTATATACCATTGTTTACTGCCACTCTGATTCTGCTGGGAACAGTAGTACACCGCTCGCTCAGCCAGACTATATAGCATTGTGTTTACTGCCACTCTGTGTACACCGCTCAGCCACACTATATAGCATTGCGTACTCTGCCAGTCAGTGTGTATATTGCTGGGATCAGTAATACTCCACTCACCGTCAACCACTATATGAGCTCAACATGAGTTCCCCAGAGACCTCCGCTGTGAGCAGCACTCCCAACAACAGCAACAGCCAACGCCCCACGCAAGCTATAACATCCACCCCAGCAGCCAGTGGTCAGCAGCAGCCCTCCCCGGAGGAGAACGTTGTGTCCATCAGTCCGTCGCCAGAGCGATTAATGAGGGCTGCCATTGAGGAGATGATGGGGCCTGATGTGGAGGAGGAGGTCTGGCTCAGGCCAGCATCCCAAGTTAATGTTGAGGACGATGAGGGGTCTGTGTCTGGGGATGTTGGGGTGGCAGAGGTGGTGGGTGGCTCAGACTCAGGAGAAGAGTTGTATGATGAGGATGATGATCGGGACCATCTGTATGTGCCTCAGAGTCCGACCCCGGAAAACATGTTGTATCGTGTGTTTAGGTACTAAAATCTGCGTTCCCTCCCAGTAGTGTTGGGCGAACAGTGTTTGCCACTGTTCGGGTTCTGCAGAACATCACCCTGTTCGGGGTGACTATATAGCAGACTATATAGCATTGTGTTTAATGCCACTCTGTGTACACGGCTCAGCCACACTATATAGCATTGTGTTTACTTCCACTCTGTGTCTGCTGGGAACAGTAGTACACCGCTCACCCGCCACTGTATAGCATTGTGCTCTGTGTCACTGCTGACAATAGTGGTACACCGCTCACCCACCACTGTATAGCATTTCTGTACTGCCACTGTACTGCTGCCAGTCAGCGTGTACTTTAAGGATAAGTGAAATGAGGAAGAAATCCGGTGAAAGAGGGAGGGGCAAGGGAAGAGGTGTTTCCCCTGACGGTTCACGTACAGGCCACAGGGGAGCACCCAAGAAAACCCACTCAATACTGCCCATGTTGTCCAGGACAACAACCCTCACAGATCCAAAAGAACAGGACCAGATAATTACTTGGATGACCTCTCAAGCGTCCAGCAGTGGGTTAAGCAGCACCAGCACATCACGCACGAGGTCCGAGTCCTCAGCCAGTTAAAGTCTGGGCTTTCTTTGAAGACTGCACTGAGGATGTTACCATGGCGATTTGCAAGGTGTGCAAGACCCGCCTGAGCAGGGGGAAAAGTATTAACAACCTCTCCACCACCAGCATGAGCCGCCACATTCTATCCAAACATCCCACTCTGTGGGCAAACGCGGCAGGACAGGGTACCACCAGCAACACTGCCTCCCTTGGGTTCACCAGACTCACCACCAGACCCGCCTCAGCAGCAGCAGTAGCCCAGCCATTGCGTGGTTCACAACATTCACAAACATCAGACGATGCTGACACTGTCACTTTCCGGACTAGTGCTCTTGAGGTCTCCCAGTGTTCATCAAACACAACAACCAACAGCCCTTCGGTGTGCAGCGCTACGGTTGAGTTGTCTGTCTCTGAGATGTTTGAGCACAAGAGGAAATTGCCAGCAAATGACCCCCGGGCCGTGGCAGTAACAGCCAGCCAGCATAGCCAAGCTTCTGGCCTGCGAAATGCTGCCATATCGAGTGGTGGAGACAAACAGCTTCAAGGGCATGATGTCAGTGGCCATCCCACGTTACGTGGTTCCCAGCCGCTACCACTTTGCGCGCTCTGCAGTGCCTGAGTTGCATGAGCACGTGGTCAGCTAAATAACCCGAAGCTTGAAGAATGCCGTTGCCTGCAAGGTTCACCTCACCACTGACACCTGGACGAGTGCGTTCGGCCAGGGTCGATACATCTCCCTTACCGCGCACTGGGTGAACCTTGTGGAGCCTGGCAGCGATTCCTCACCTGCTACGGCGCGGGTGTTGCCCACGCCGCAAACAGCTGGATAACAACAGCAGCACCTACCTCTCTGACTCCTTCTCCTCCAACGCATCTCAAAGCTGTACCTCATCCGGAAATGCTAACCCAGCACCAGCAGCAGTAGGATCGTGGAAGCAGTGCAGCACAGCTGTTGGCATGCGTCAGCAAGCGTTGCTGAAGCTGATCTGCCTTGGGGATAAGCAGCACACAGGGGAGGAAATTTGGAGGGGAATAAAGGAACAGACGGATTTGTGGCTGGCACCGCTGGACCTGAAACCGGGCATGAAGCTAGACACCTGGCACGAACTGGCAATGTACGCAATAGAGGTGCTGGCTTGCCCGGCAGCCAGCGTTATGTCGGAACGCTGTTTCAGTGCTGCCGGAGGCATCATCACAGATCGGCGTATCCGCCTCTCCACAGAAAATGCAGACCGTCTGACTCAAATTAAAATGAATCAATCCTGGATTGGAAACGACTACGCAACACTCCTGGACCCCAACCAAGTAACATGACTGATGAACATCTGGGATGGTTTAGCGTTTCCGGTCCCTGTTTATTGAACCTCTCATCTGTATTACATTTATGACTGCATGGCGGCAAAAAGCATTGCTGCTATATCCGCACGCTTTTTGTCCTCATGCAAGGCCTGGGTTGTTGTGTCTCACAAAGCGTGGCCTTCTCCTCCTGCGCCTCCTCCTGTTCCATCACGTGTGCTGCTGCTGCTGCTGCTGCTGCTGGGTTACCGTTGCCGGTCCCTGTTTATGGAACCTCTTATCTTTATTACATTTATGACTACATGGCGGTACAAAGCATGCTATCCGCACGCTTTTTGTCCTCATGCAAGGCCTGGGTTGTTGTGTCTCACAAAGCGTGGCCTTCTCCTCCTGCGCCTCCTCCTGTTCCATCACGTGTGCTGCTGCTGCTGCTGCTGCTGCTGGGTTACCGTTGCCGGTCCCTGTTTATGGAACCTCTTATCTTTATTACATTTATGACTACATGGCGGTACAAAGCATGCTATCCGCACGCTTTTTGTCCTCATGCAAGGCCTGGGTTGTTGTGTCTCACAAAGCGTGGCCTTCTCCTCCTGCGCCTCCTCCTGTTCCATCACGTGTGCTGCTGCTGGGTTAGCGTTGCCGCGTGGTCCCTGTTTATTGAACCACTTATCTTTATTACATTTATGACTGCATGGTGGTACAAAGCATGCTATCCGCACGCTTCTTGTCCTCATGCAAGGCCTGGGTTGTTGTGTCTCAAAGCATGGCCTTCTCCTCCTGCGCCACCCTCCTCCTGTTCCATCACGTGTGCTGCTGCTGGGTTAGCATTACCGGTCCCTTTTCCTGGAACCTCTTATATGTATTACATTTATGACTGCATGCCGACAAAAAGCATGTTACCTGTGCAAAGAAAACAGACATTTCCCGCATTTAAAAGACAGTTTTCCCTTTGAAACTTTAAAATCGATTTTCTCAAAAACTATAAGCTCTTTTTGCTAAAAAATTTTTTCCTCTTGTACCCACTCCCAAGGTGCACATACCCTGTAAATTTGGGGTATGTAGCATGTAAGGAGGCTTTACAAACCACAAAAGTTCGGGTCCCCATTGACTTCCATTATGTTCGGAGTTCGGGTCGAACACCCGAACATCGCGGCCATGTTCGGCCTGTTCGGCCCGAACCCGAACATCTAGATGTTCGCCCAACACTAGAATTAAGTCACTTATGCTATTATATTTATTTATTTTAGTATTTATATAATGCCGACATATTACACAGCACTGTACAGAGTATAATGTCTTGTCACCAACTGTCCCTCAGAGGAGCTCACACTCTAGTCCCTACCTTAGTCATATGTCTATGTATGAATCGTGTAGCACATGTATCGTAGTCTAGGGCCAATTTTAGGGGGAAGCCAATTAACTTATCTGTATGTTTTTGGGATGTGGGAGGAAACCGGAGTGCCTGGAGGAAACCCACGCAGACACTGGGAGAACATACAAACTCCTTAAAGATGTTGACCTGTCTGGGATTTGAACCAGCGTGGCTTTTTTTCTCTGTGCACAAGCACTTTGTTCTACTGAGCATGTACACACCTTCTTCATGCTTCCCGAGTTCAGATTTTTTTTTGTAATGGTTAAACATGGCCATAAGAAAGCTATTTGATTTTCAAAAAAGACAGAAAGGTATTGGGGGACCCTGCCCTGGACTGGTGGTCTGTTGGAAGATCTGGGAAGCCTCTGGACCACCCTTCAGCTGCACACTACAGAAATAAGTCTCTAACCTTGTTTCTACTTTGTTCACACCAGATGTCCTGGTGTGAACAAAGTAGTGGGGAGGTTACCTGCCTATGCAGGTCAGACTGTGGATTTATAATACATGTGATGGGACAATAAACTTGTGGTGATTGCTCCGATTAGTCTGTGTGCGGACTCCTTCATGACGAAAGTATTCGATGGCCTTGGGGCCCGGCACCAGCTTACCTACTGACGTGAGTGCGGTCTTTTGATTCACTGTAAGACTTCTAGTGACTGGCTAGTCATCTCCTCGTGGATAAGGTTCTTATAATTGTTCATCACCTCCCTCCTTACTTTCTTTGAACAACCAACATAATCACAAAAAAGCACATTGTTTCTACTGCAAACCACTGGGAAACAGTCTGGCATGTCTAGCTATTCTTTCCACCACTCTTTGTATCATCTAATTGGTTGCTTTAAAAATTTGCTTTGACCAACTTTGGGATTAAATTATATCCCCCCAATACTCCATAATCAAGCCTTCAAAAATGTGACTTTTGGCTAAAGTGACCTTTGGCCCTACTTGTCCCGGCCACATTCACTCCTCTTAAGAGGGGGGAGGGGGGGGGGTGGGAGGGTCATATTGGAGTTACATTGCAGCAAGCCTGTCTCTTCCTGCCTCATGTTACACATGAATTTGCATTATCTATGCAACTGGCAAGTAATCTTCAGTTCTTTGGACAAAGCCCTATCCACAGAATGAGGATGAACATCAAGGCTTCTGTCACTCACATCCATGTAGTTTACAAGAGGTTCTGTGGTTGCCTCCCGCCCTGCTGAGCTGTATCTGTTGGAGAAGTCCAATTTATGTGTACCCAGAATTCCATGTTCCCATAATGTTCTCCTGAGGGACTTCCTTCTGGTCAGGGGAACCCTATAATGTGTAAAAAAACAACAACAACACTTCATGAGCGTCACACAGAGCTCATACCAAAACTGTTGTTTTAAATCTTAAAGACTGATATTTATAAATGATGATATGGTACATAGGTGGCATTAGTTTAAGGCACAGGTGAGGGGAGTGTTAGGCATAGTTAGCAGAAAGGTAAGTGTTATGAGTAGGTACGGCGGAGGTTAGTGTTAGGCGTAGGTAGTGGGGAGGTTAGTGTTGGGCATAGGTACGGCGGAGGTTAGTGTTAGGCGTAGGTAGGGTGGAGATTAGTGTTGGGCATAGGTAGTGGGGAGGTTAGTGTTGGGCATAGTTAGTGGGGAGGTTATTGTTAGGCATAGGTATGAGGGAGGTTAGTGTTAGGCAATAGTAGTGGGGAGGTTAGTGTTAGGCATAGGTATGGCAGAGGTTAGTGTAAGGCATACGTAGGGTGGAGATTAGTGTTGGGCATAGGTAGTGGGGAGGTTAGTGTTAGGCATAGGTAGTGGGGAGGTTAGTGTTAGGCATAGATATGGGGGAGGATAGTATTAGGAATAGGTAGTGGGGAGGTTAGTGTTGAGCATAGGTAGTGGGGAGGTTAGTGTTAGGCATAGGTAGTGGGGAGGTTAGTGTTAGGCATAGGTAGTGGGGAGGTTAGTGTTAGGCATAGGTAGTGGGGAGGTTAGTGTTAGGCATAGGTAGTGGGGAGGTTAGTGTTAGGCATAGGTAGGGGGGAGGTTAGTGTTAGGCATAGGTAGTGGGGAGGTTAGTGTTAGGCATAGGTAGTGGGGAGGTTAGTGTTAGGCATAGGTAGTGGGGAGGTTAGTGTTAGGCATAGGTAGGGTGGAGATTAGTGTTCGGCATAGGTAGTGGGGAGGTTAGTGTAAGGCATAGGTAGGGTGGAGATTAGTGTTAGGCATAGGTAGGGGGGAGGTTAGTGTTAGGCATAGGTAGGGGGGAGGTTAGTGTTAGGCATAGGTAGGGTGAAGATTAGTGTTGGGCATAGGTAGGGGGGAGGTTAGTGTTAGGCATAGGTAGGGGGGAGGTTAGTGTTAGGCATAGGTAGGGGGGAGGTTAGTGTTGGGCATAGGTAGGGGGGAGGTAAGTGTTAGGCATAGGTAGGGGGGAGGTTAGTGTTAGGTATAGATAGTGGGGAGGTTAGTGTTGGGCATAGGTAGTGGGGAGGTTAGTGTTAGGCATAGGTAGTGGGGAGGTTAGTGTTGGGCATAGGTAGTGGGGAGGTTAGTGTTAGGCATAGGTAGTGGGGAGGTTAGTGTTAGGCATAGGTACGGGGGAGGTTAGTGAAAGGCATAGGTAGTAAGGAGGTTAGTGTTGGGCATAGGTAGTGGGGAGGTCAGTGTTAGGCATAGGTAGTGGGGAGGTTAGTGTTAGGCATAGGTAGTGGGGAGGTTAGTGTTAGGCATAGGTAGTGAGGAAGTTAGTGTTGGGCATAGGTAGTGGGGAGGTTAGTGTTAGGCATAGGTAGTGGGGAGGTTAGTGTTAGGAATAGGTAGTGGGGAGGTTAGTATTAGGCATAGGTACGGGGGAGGTTAGTGTTAGGCATAGGTAGTGGGGAGGTTAGTGTTGGGCATAGGTAGTGGGGAGGTTAGTGTTAGGCATAGGTAGTGGGGAGGTTAGTGTTAGGCATAGGTACGGGGGAGGTTAGTGTAAGGCATAGGTAGTAAGGAGGTTAGTGTTGGGCATAGGTAGTGAGGAGGTTAGTGTTAGGCATAGGTAGTGGGGAGGGTAGTGTTAGGCATAGGTAGTGGGGAGGTTAGTGTTAGGCATAGGTAGTGAGGAGTTAGTGTTGGGCATAGGTAGTGGGGAGGTTAGTGTTAGGCATAGGTAGTGGGGAGGTTAGTGTTAGGCATAGGTAGTGGGGAGGTTAGTGTTAGGCATAGGTAGGGGGGAGGTTAGTGTAAGGCATAGGTAGTGAGGAGGTTAGTGTTGGGCATAGGTAGTGGGGAAGTTAATGTTAGGCATAGGTAGTGGGGAGGTTAGTGTTAGGCATAGGTAGTGGGGAGGTTAGTGTTAGGCATAGGTAGTGGGGAGGTTAGTGTTAGGCATAGGTAGTGGGGAGGTTAGTGTTAGGCATAGGTAGTGGGGAGGTTAGTGTTAGGCATAGGTACGGGGGAGGTTAGTCTAAGGCATAGGTAGTAAGGAGGTTAGTGTTGGGCATAGGTAGTGGGGAGGTTAGTGTTAGGCATAGGTAGTTGGGAGGTTAGTGTTAGGCATAGGTAGTGGGGAGGTTAGTGTTAGGCATAGGTAGTGAGGAAGTTAGTGTTGGGCATAGGTAGTGGGGAGGTTAGTGTTAGGCATAGGTAGTTGGGAGGTTAGTGTTAGGCATAGGTAGTGGGGAGGTTAGTGTTAGGCATAGGTACGGGGGAGGTTAGTGTAAGGCATAGGTAGTGAGGAGGTTAGTGTTAGGCATAGGTAGGGGGAAGTTTGTGTTAGGCATAGGTAGGGGGGAGGTTAGTGTAAGGCATAGGTAGTGAGGAGGTTAGTGTTGGGCATAGGTAGTGGGGAGGTTAGTGTTAGGCATAGGTAGTGGGGAGGTTAGTGTTAGGCATAGGTAGTGGGGAGGTTAGTGTTAGGCATAGGTAGTGGGGAGGTTAGTGTTAGGCATAGGTAGTGGGGAGGTTAGTGTTAGGCATAGGTACGGGGGAGGTTAGTGTAAGGCATAGGTAGTGAGGAGGTTAGTGTTAGGCATAGGTAGGGGGAAGTTTGTGTTAGGCATAGGTAGGGGGGGGGGGGGTTAGTGTTGGGCATAGGTAGTGAGGAGGTTAGTGTTGGGCATAGGTAGTGGGGAGGTTAGTGTTAGGCATAGGTAGTGGGGAGGTTAGTGTTAGGCATAGGTAGTGGGGAGGTTAGTGTTAGGCATAGGTACGGGGGAGGTTAGTGTAAGGCATAGGTAGTGAGGAGGTTAGTGTTAGGCATAGGTAGGGGGAAGTTTGTGTTAGGCATAGGTAGGGGGGAGGTTAGTGTAAGGCATAGGTAGTGAGGATGTTAGTGTTGGGCATAGGTAGTGGGGAGGTTAGTGTTAGGCATAGGTAGTGGGGAGGTTAGTGTTAGGCATAGGTAGTGGGAAGGTTAGTGTTAGGCATAGGTAGTGGGGAGGTTAGTGTTAGGCATAGGTACGGGGGAGGTTAGTGTAAGGCATACGTAGTGAGGAGGTTAGAGTTAGGCATAGGTAGGGGGAAGTTTGTGTTAGGCATAGGTAGGGGGGGGGGGGTTAGTGTTGGGCATAGGTAGTGAGGAGGTTAGTGTTAGGCATAGGTAGGGGGGAAGTTTGTGTTAGGCATAGGTAGGGGGGAGGTTAGTGTAAGGCATAGGTAGTGGGGAGGTTAGTGTTAGGCATAGGTAGTGGGGAGGTTAGTGTTAGGCATAGGTACGGGGGAGGTTAGTGTAAGGCATAGGTAGTGAGGAGGTTAGTGTTAGGCATAGGTAGGGGGAAGTTTGTGTTAGGCATAGGTAGGGGGGAGGTTAGTGTTGGGCATAGGTAGTGAGGAGGTTAGTGTTAGGCATAGGTAGGGGGAAGTTTGTGTTAGGCATAGGTAGGGTGGAGATTAGTGTAAGGCATAGGTAGTGAGGAGGTTAGTGTTGGGCATAGGTAGTGGGGAGGTTAGTGTTAGGCATAGGTAGTGGGGAGGTTAGTGTTAGGCATAGGTACGGGGGAGGTTAGTGTAAGGCATAGGTAGTGAGGAGGTTAGTGTTAGGCATAGGTAGGGGGAAGTTTGTGTTAGGCATAGGTGGGGGGGGGGGGGTTAGTGTTGGGCATAGGTAGTGAGGAGGTTAGTGTTAGGCATAGGTAGGGGGAAGTTTGTGTTAGGCATAGGTAGGGGGGAGGTTAGTGTAAGGCATAGGTAGTGAGGAGGTTAGTGTTGGGCATAGGTAGTGGGGAGGTTAGTGTTAGACATAGGTAGTGGGGAGGTTAGTGTTAGGCATAGGTAGTGGGGAGGTTAGTGTTAGGCATAGGTAGTGGGGAGGTTAGTGTTAGGCATAGGTACGGGGGAGGTTAGTGTAAGGCATAGGTAGTGAGGAGGTTAGTGTTAGGCATAGGTAGGGGGAAGTTTGTGTTAGGCATAGGTAGGGGGGAGGTTAGTGTTGGGCATAGGTAGTGAGGAGGTTAGTGTTAGGCATAGGTAGGGGGAAGTTTGTGTTAGGCATAGGTAGGGTGGAGATTAGTGTAAGGCATAGGTAGTGAGGAGGTTAGTGTTGGGCATAGGTAGTGGGGAGGTTAGTGTTAGGCATAGGTAGTGGGGAGGTTAGTGTTAGGCATAGGTAGTGGGGAGGTTAGTGTTAGGCATAGGTACGGGGGAGGTTAGTGTAAGGCATAGGTAGTGAGGAGGTTAGTGTTAGGCATAGGTAGGGGGAAGTTTGTGTTAGGCATAGGTAGGGGGGAGGTTAGTGTTAGGCATAGGTAGTGGGAAGGTTAGTGTTAGGCATAGGTAGTGGGGAGGTTAGTGTTAGGCATAGGTACGGGGGAGGTTAGTGTAAGGCATACGTAGTGAGGAGGTTAGAGTTAGGCATAGGTAGGGGGAAGTTTGTGTTAGGCATAGGTAGGGGGGGGGTTAGTGTTGGGCATAGGTAGTGAGGAGGTTAGTGTTAGGCATAGGTAGGGGGAAGTTTGTGTTAGGCATAGGTAGGGGGGAGGTTAGTGTAAGGCATAGGTAGTGGGGAGGTTAGTGTTAGGCATAGGTAGTGGGGAGGTTAGTGTTAGGCATAGGTACGGGGGAGGTTAGTGTAAGGCATAGGTAGTGAGGAGGTTAGTGTTAGGCATAGGTAGGGGGAAGTTTGTGTTAGGCATAGGTAGGGGGGAGGTTAGTGTTGGGCATAGGTAGTGAGGAGGTTAGTGTTAGGCATAGGTAGGGGGAAGTTTGTGTTAGGCATAGGTAGGGTGGAGATTAGTGTAAGGCATAGGTAGTGAGGAGGTTAGTGTTGGGCATAGGTAGTGGGGAGGTTAGTGTTAGGCATAGGTAGTGGGGAGGTTAGTGTTAGGCATAGGTAGTGGGAAGGTTAGTGTTAGGCATAGGTGGTGGGGAGGTTAGTGTTAGGCATAGGTACGGGGGAGGTTAGTGTAAGGCATAGGTAGTGAGGAGGTTAGTGTTAGGCATAGGTAGGGGGAAGTTTGTGTTAGGCATAGGTGGGGGGGGGGGGGGTTAGTGTTGGGCATAGGTAGTGAGGAGGTTAGTGTTAGGCATAGGTAGGGGGAAGTTTGTGTTAGGCATAGGTAGGGGGGAGGTTAGTGTAAGGCATAGGTAGTGAGGAGGTTAGTGTTGGGCATAGGTAGTGGGGAGGTTAGTGTTAGACATAGGTAGTGGGGAGGTTAGTGTTAGGCATAGGTAGTGGGGAGGTTAGTGTTAGGCATAGGTAGTGGGGAGGTTAGTGTTAGGCATAGGTACGGGGGAGGTTAGTGTAAGGCATAGGTAGTGAGGAGGTTAGTGTTAGGCATAGGTAGGGGGAAGTTTGTGTTAGGCATAGGTAGGGGGGAGGTTAGTGTTGGGCATAGGTAGTGAGGAGGTTAGTGTTAGGCATAGGTAGGGGGAAGTTTGTGTTAGGCATAGGTAGGGTGGAGATTAGTGTAAGGCATAGGTAGTGAGGAGGTTAGTGTTGGGCATAGGTAGTGGGGAGGTTAGTGTTAGGCATAGGTAGTGGGGAGGTTAGTGTTAGGCATAGGTAGTGGGGAGGTTAGTGTTAGGCATAGGTACGGGGGAGGTTAGTGTAAGGCATAGGTAGTGAGGAGGTTTGTGTTAGGCATAGGTAGGGGGAAGTTTGTGTTAGGCATAGGTAGGGGGGAGGTTAGTGTTAGGTGTAGGAGGGGGCAGGTTAGTGTTTGGGTGCCCATGCATGGTACAATTTTTCTTTTCTCTTTTTTTATCAGATAATGTTGTTTGATTATTACATTAGATTGAATATAAAGATTTTTCCAATATTTGGGTTGTAATAGAAAAAACAGGATAATCGTTTGTTTTTCTTGTTCGAAAAAAATATTATTTTTGATATTACATAGTTACATAGTTGGAGATAAACTTAAAGCAAGGACCTCCAAGGTGGTGTTCTCTGAAATACTGCCAGTGCCACGTGCTACATCTGAGAGACAGAGGGAGCTTAGGGAGTTAAATAAGTGGCTGAGAAATTGGTGTAGGAAGGAAGGGTTTGGGTTCCTGGAGAACTGGGCAGACTTTGCAGTCGGCTACAGGTTCTACAGCAGGGACGGGCTGCACCTTAATGGGGAGGGTGCAGCTGCATTGGGGGAGAAGATGGCTAAACGGTTGGAGGAGATTTTAAACTAGGATCTGGGGGGAGGCGGGAGGATAAAGTCTCAACATATAGACAAGATAAGGTAAAAAGACAGTGGGAGCCTAACATTATGGGGGGTGGAGAGGGGGGTGGGGACAGTGTAAAGATTAAGGAGGTTGGTAAAACTTCAAGTAGCCCATTTCAGGTAAACAAAATTGGTAAATGTGGTGGTAAAAATATAAAGTGCATGATAACCAATGCTCGGAGCCTTGCAAATAAAATAGATGAACTAGAGTTCATTCTGAATGACAAAGGCTATGACATTGTGGGAATAACCGAGACATGGATGGATGAAAGTCATGACTGGATAGCCAATTTAAAAGGATACAATGTGTTCAGGAGGGATAGAACAGGGAAAAAAGGTGGAGGGGTTTGTCTCTTTGTTAAGAATTCTTTTACAGCTGTCCTCAACGATGAGATGGAGGAAGATTGCGAAGATGTGGAGTCCGTTTGGGTAAATATTCATGGTGGAAATAAAAGTTGCCAATTGCTTATTGGGGTATGCTACAGACCACCTCATATTAATGAAGCTGCAGAACTGCAATTACTACAGCAAATTGAAAAAGCGGCAAGTAAAAATGAGGTCATAGTTATGGGCGACTTCAACTTTCCAGACATTGACTGGGGTATTGAGGCTACCCATTCTGGTAAAAGCAGCAGATTTCTGGCAGCACTACAGGACAATTACTTGACTCAAATGGTAACGGAACCAACTAGGGGGAATGCGTTACTGGATCTGATCATTTCGAATAGACCAGATAATGTATCAAATGTGCAGGTTCAAGAACATTTGGGAAATAGTGATCACAACATGATAACGTTTGATCTGGTGACTGATAGGCCACGGGGCAGCGGGACCACTAAAACTATGAATTTTAGAAAAGCAAAGTTCAATCAAATCAGGCAGGCACTAAGTTTGGTGAACTGGGATAATGTACTACAAGGGGAGGACACTGAAGGGAAATGGCAAGCTTTTAAACGTATTCTCAATCAATATTGTAGTATGTATATCCCATATGGAAACAAAATGTCTAGGAATAAAAAAAGGCCTCTATGGATGAATAGAAAGGTTAAAGATAAAATGAAGAGGAAAAAGAATGCCTATAAGGTCCTAAAACAGGAGGGGACCGAGGCTGCACTAAGCAATTATAAGGAGTGCAATAAAAATTGTAAAAAAGAAATTAGGCTGGCAAAGATCGAAGCTGAAAATCAAATCGCTAGGGATATCAAATCTAACCCAAAAAAGTTTTACAAGTACATCAACTCTAAAAAAAGAAAGGTTGACTGTATAGGACTCCTAAAGGATGAGGGTGGGAACTCAATGGTGGATGACCAAGGTAAGGCAGAGTTATTAAATGCTTTCTTTGCTTCTGTCTTTACAAAGGAAACAGCACTGTTGCAAATTACAGAGGCGGAAGAGTCTCAATCTTCTAACTGTAATATTAAATACTTAACGCAGGAAGAAGTAAAGGCAAGACTAAATAAATTAAAAATAGACAAGGCACCTGGCCCGGATGGCATGCATCCTCGGGTCCTAAGGGAATTAAGTTCAGTTATAGATAAACCCCTTTATCTTATCTTTTGTGACTCTCTTGCAACTGGCAGAGTCCCAGAGGATTGGCGTACAGCCCACGTTTTCCCATTATTTAAGAAGGGCAAAAAATCAGATCCAGGAAATTATAGACCTGTAAGCTTAACATCAGTTGTATGCAAACTATTTGAGGGGTTACTAAGAGATACTATACATGACTTCATAGTAGAAAATAATCTTATTTCTCAGCATCAACATGGGTTTACTAAAGACAGGTCCTGTTTGACTAACATGCTCAGCTTTTATGAGGTAGTGAATGCTAATATGGATATTGGGAATGCTGTAGATGTGATATACTTAGACTTTGCTAAGGCATTCGACACTGTTCCCCACAAAAGTCTGGTGCAAAAGATGAGGATGCAAGGACTGGGGAAGAGTCTGTGTGCTTGGATAGGGAACTGGCTAATGGACAGAAAACAAAGAGTTGTGGTCAATGGATCATACTCAAAATGGGAGACTGTTAGCAGTGGGGTCCCACAGGGGTCTGTACTGGGTCCAGTGCTCTTCAATTTATTTATTAATGACCTAGTGGATACAGTAGTGAGCAATGTTGCTATTTTTGCAGATGATACAAAATTGTGCAGAATCATCAACTCTAAGGAAGATAGTGTTATATTGCAACAGGATCTGGATAGGATGGCTATATGGGCACATACATGGCAGATGAAATTCAATGTTGACAAATGTAAAGTCATGCATTTTGGTCGTACCAATGGTCTAACACCATACAAAATAAATGGGATACAGTTGGGGACATCAAACTTGGAGAAGGACTTAGGAGTACTCATCGACAACAAGTTAAATAATCGTACTCAATGCCAAGCCGCTGCAGCTAAAGCTAACAAAATTTTGGGATGCATTAAAAGGGAAATAAAAACTCGAGATGCTAGCATAATATTGCCCCTGTTTAACTCTCTAGTAAGGCCACATCTGGAATATGGAATTCAGTTCTGGGCACCACATTACAAAAAAGATATTGCAGTTTTAGAGCAGGTGCAGAGACGAGCAACAAAATTGATACGTGGGATGGAAGGTCTCACTTACCAAGAAAGGTTAGATAAACTGGGTTTATTTAGTCTAGAGAAAAGACGCCTTAGAGGAGATCTAATTAACATGTATAAATACATCAGAGGGCAATATAATAGCTTGGCGGATGAGCTTTTTGTCCCTAGGCCTTCTCAAAGGACTAGAGGACATGATCTGCGCATGGAGGAAAAACGTTTTAGCCATTTATTTAGGAAAGGGTTCTTTACAGTAAGAGTGATTAAGATGTGGAATGCATTGCCACAGGAAGTCGTTATGGCAAACTCTATACCTGCATTTAAAGGGGGCTTAGATGCTTTCCTTGCGTTGAATGACATCCATGGCTACAATTACTAGGTAATGCCAATGATGTTAATCCAGGGATTTTATCTGATTGCCATCTGGAGTCGGGAAGGAATTTTTACCTTGTAAGGGTTTTTTCGCCTTCCTCTGGATCAACAGGGATATGTGAGGGAGCAGGCTGGAGTTGTACTTTGTACTGGTTGAACTCGATGGACGTATGTCTTTTTTCAACCAAAGTAACTATGTAACTATGTAACTATAGTTAACTATGTAATATCAAAAATAATATTTTTTTCGAACAAACTTGTTTGAAAAAAATATTATTTTTGATATTCATTCGATTTGATCATTTTGGTTGAATAAACAGGAAAATCAAACATTTTTTTTGTACCGTGTATGAGCACCATAAGGCAGAGAAAGGTGAGGTTGGTGTAAGGCATAGATAGGGAAGGGTTTGTGTAAGGTATAAATAGGGGATGCTGATAATAGAATATCAGCAGGGTTGCTCAGCACGACCTCGTGATCACTGCATAGTCGTGATTCGCAAGCATTTTTTCACTATCCGACATCGTGATCCGAATTTGCGATTGCCTCTCAAAAACCCACCGACTTTAAGAGTTAATATCAAAGCTCCCTTAAATGCCAGAATCACAAAATTTTCAGGTTATGTTAAAATCTGTGTTTCTAGGATGTAAGGGGCCTTTGCTATTAACTGCTAAAATCGGCGGGAATTGTTTCACTAAGAACTGTCATTTACCGCATTTAAATGTATACTATTTTCCTTTGAAATTTTAAAATCAATTTTCTCAAAAAGTATAAGGTCTTTTTGAAAAAAAAAGTTCCCCTTGTTCCCACTTCTTACCATAACCTGCAAATTTGGTGTTTATGGCATCTAGGGGGGCTTTTCTAGTAACCGTTAAAGTTGGAGGGTTTTTCATCACGAATCATGACCCGTGATTACAGTTATTTGACTCAAAACCAAACTCAAGTCGGATGTTTGTTTCCTGGTCACGAGTTAATTCGACAGTGGGCTCAGCCGAATTTGTGATCACTCAAAGGGCTCGATTCACAAAGCGGTGCTAACCCAGTTAGAGACTTTAGGCATGATAACCATTGCACCACGCTGGTGAAAAGCCAGTTTAGGGGCTCGATTCACAAAGCGGTGCTAACCCAGGTAGAGACTTTAGGCATGATAACCATTGCACCACTCTGGTGAAAAGCCAGTTTAGGTGTGATAAGTTTAGGCATGATAAGTTTAAATAAGTTTAGATCGCTTGCAAAGTCCCGCACGCAAAGCAGCACCATTAAACTTTATACAAAGTGCACCAGACTTTGCTAGCGTAAAACTTTTGATCAGATGTGCACTGCGGTGCTAACCCAGTTGGCGCTTAAACTTATCATGCCTAAACTTATCACACCTAAACTTATCATGCCTAAACTTATCACACCTAAACTTAACATGCCTAAACTTATCACACCTAAACTTATCACACCTAGGGCTCGATTCACAAAGCGGTGCTAACAGTTAGCACGCTGGTGAAAAGCCCTTTATCATGCCTAAACTCAGTTTAGGCATGATAAGTTTAGGTGTGATAAGTTTAGGTGTGATAAGTTTAGGCATGATAAGTTTAGGTGTGATAAGTTTAGGCATGCTAAGTTTAAGCGCCAACTGCGTTAGCACCGCAGTGCACAGCTGATCAAAAGTTTTACGCT
This sequence comes from Hyperolius riggenbachi, assembly GCF_040937935.1. Taxonomy (NCBI): domain Eukaryota; kingdom Metazoa; phylum Chordata; class Amphibia; order Anura; family Hyperoliidae; genus Hyperolius; species Hyperolius riggenbachi. The sequence continues at coordinate 47,669,312 of NC_090646.1, read as the reverse complement.
AGCAAAGACTGGTGCACTTTGTATAAAGTTTAATGTCGCTGCTTTGCGTGCGGGACTTTGCAAGCGATCTAAACTTATCTAAACTTAGCATGCCTAAACTTATCACACCTAAACTTATCACACCTAAACTTATCACGCCTAAACTGGCTTTTCACCAGCATGGTGCAATGGTTATCATGCCTAAAGTCTTTTAGGCATGCTAACTGGGTTAGCACCGCTTTGTGAATCGAGCCCCTAAACTTATCATGCCTAAACTGAGTTTAGGCATGATAAAGGGCTTTTCACCAGCGTGCTAACTGTTAGCACCGCTTTGTGAATCAGGCCCAAAGTGTGATTGGGGGTATCCCAGCAACCCTGAATATCAGTAACTGTACCAACATTCAGCAAAAGCAAATTTTATCCAGCATCCATAATGATTCAGTAGCTCTTGTTTTATATAGCTCTTTTTTCACAACTACACTGCCCATGAACGCGCTGCGTGCCACAGAAGGAGGACTTTAATAAGCTACTTTTCCCAGCAGATGTCCTGTCTGGAGGAGATAAATGCAGCTGCAAAACCTGATGAATAAAAGTTTGCATTTGTAATCAAAAGATATGGCAACTCCGTATATCGTGTGTACATGGATCAGTACAAGCTGGGATTAAAGGCAAGGACTGTACTTTATTTGAATTTTGTTATTTTAATTTTCATTTAAAGGAGGATTTGTGACATTTTCTAGAGATTTTCATAGGTCCTTGGCACACCAGAGAGTGTTATGCGGTTCATTTCCGCAAAAAAAATTACCAAAAAAAAAAAAAAAAAACACACACTTCCATTGACTTACATTAAAATTGTGGTCATTTTAATGTAATTTTTTGGAAAATCACGATTGTGGCAATTTTGCTGTGATTTTACGGCGATTTGAATATACGTCAATGGAAGCTTTTTTTTTTTTTTTTTTTAAACAGAAATGGACAGTAAAATGCTCTCTGGTGTGTCAGGGCACTGAGCAAAGGCGTAGCAATAGCCATAGCAGGCATAGCAGCTGCTATGGGGTCCTTAAAGAGAACCCGAGGTGGGTTTGAAGAATATTATCTGCATACAGAGGCTGGATCTGCCTATACAGCCCAGCCTCTGTTGCTATCCCAAACCCCCCTATGGTCCCCTTGCACTCTGCAATCCCTCATAAATCACAGCCACGCTGGTGACAAACAGCTTGTCAGAGCTGGCTGTGTTTATCTCTATAGTGTCAGTCTTCTGCTCTCCCCGCCTCCTGCAGAACTCTAGTCCCCGCCTGCATCCCTTCCCTCCCTGCTGATTGGAGGGAAGGGACGGGGGCAGGGACCGGAGCTATGCAGGAGGCGGGGGAGCAGCTGAGACTGACACTACAGATGTAAACACAGCCTCACAGCATGGCTGTGATTTATGAGGGATTGCAGAGTGCAGGGGGACCTTAGTGGGGTTTGGGATAGCAACAGAGGCTGGGCTGTATAGGCAGATCTAGCCTCTGTATGCAGATAACATTCTTTAAACGCACCTCGGGTTCTCTTTAAGTAGAGGCGGGCGAGGTGTTTTCACTATAAACTTTCTTGTGTTCCTCCTTTCTCTGACTTTGTTTTAGTTCCCATGGACCATATGCAGTGTAGATTGCATGGGAATGTAAATTTCTCAATAAACTTTCATCCATAGGGTAGGGACAGGTGGCATTGATCAAGAGCGCTTACTTCTAATGGACCCATGAAAGTTTTGCAATGGGGTCCCTGTAATCTCTAGCTGTGCCACTAGCACTGACTCTGAGTGTATGCTCCCTGCAACTAAAACATTGCAAACATTAATGTGCACACCTTCTAGAGATCCTCAGAATTTGCTGACATGACCTAAGGGAGAGTTGCACAATGTTTTCCCCCTAATAGCAGCCACTTTGCTACATAAGATACAGTGTGTCCTGTCCTCCAGCCTTATGCATGATAAGCTGATATCTTAGCATGTTTAATAGCAATAACATAAGCAGAGGTTACTCTTCAGTACAAAAGGTGTTACTCACCTGACAAGAGACTGGGCCAGCACAGCAGTCAGCAGGAGCAGTAACAGTCTCATGGTGTGGTGTGTGGGTGACTAGCTGGACGATGGCTTCTGGCATTGGTCATATAAATGCCAATGTTTACTTGTGTATCCAATACAGAGCCGCCCACTTCTCTCTGTTCACCTGCAGCTGTAATTTGTTCTGGAATGCTCTGCTCACCTGAACATGTAACCTGTCCAGGAAAGCTCCCCCCACCTGCAGCTGTAACCTATCCAGGAATGCTCCACTCATCTGCAGCTGTAACCTGTCTGGGACCCCCCCACACCTACAGCTGTAACCTGTCCAGGAATGCTCCACTCATCTGCAGCTGTAACCTGACCTGGAATGCTCCCCGCCACCTGCAGCTGTAACCTGTCCTGGAATGCTCCCCGCCACCTGCAGCTGTAACCTGTCCTGGAATGCTCTATTCACCTGCAACTGTAATCTGTCCAGGAATGCTCCACTCATCTGCAGCTGTAACCTGTCCCAGAATGCTCCATTCACCTGCAGCTGTATCATGCCCTGGAATGCTACATTCACCTGCAGCTGTAGCCTGTCTGGGAATCCCCAACCCCCCCCCCCCCCCCCACCACCACCTACAGCTGTAACATGTCCTGGAATGTTTTATTCACCTGCAGCTGTAACCTGTCTGGGAATGTCCCCCCCTTCCCCCAACCTGCAACTGTAACCTGACCAGGAATGCTCTATTCATTTGCAGCTGTAGCCTGTCTGGGAAAGCTCCCACCACCTGCAACTGTAACCTGACCAGGAATGCTCCACTCACCTGCAGCTGTAACCTGTCTGGGAATCCCCTCCCCCACCACCTACAGCTGTAACATGTCCCAGAATGCTCCACTGTAACCTGTCTGGGAACCCCCCCCCCTCCCCACCTACAGCTGTAACATGTCCCAGAATGCTCCACTGTAACCTGTCTGGAAATCCCCCCCCCTCCCCACCTACAGCTGTAACATGTCCCGGAATTCTCCATTCACCTGCAGCTGTAGCTTGTCTGGGAATCACACCCCCCTCCCCACCTACAGCTGTAACATGCACAGGAATGTTCCATTTACCTGCAGCTGTAACCTGTCCAGGAATGCTCCACTGACCTGCAGCTGTAACCTGTCCAGGAATGCTCCACTGACCTGCAGCTGTAACCTGTCCAGGAATGCTCCACTGACCTGCAGCTGTTAGCTGGAATCCTTTCCTTCCTTGTAGCTGTAACCTGTCTGGGAATGCTCTGCTCACCTGCAACTGTACCCTGTCCTGTTTAACACTCCACGCACCTGCAGCTTTAACCTTATCTGAAACCAGGAGCTAACAATAAGACACTGTAGATCTGAGGTGCTTGCGCTGTACTGTGTGTTTTTTTTTTTTACCTGAAAAAGAGGGTAAGGCCATTAAATGTGTTGTCCGATATATCTTTTATTGAATTTTCCTTTACTGAAGTAAGATTGTTTAATCCCCTCTACTTCCCAGTTTGGGCCCCTCCTCCCCCTTATTTTATTCTCTGTAAAGTGTTTGCAGAGCTTTGTTTGTGTGAACATGATATGGTGCTGGACCTTAATGCTGAGTTATCAGAATGATCTAATGTTGGCACGAGTTATGCATTAGTGGAACAAGAGATTATGCCAGTTTCCAAAAATAAATATTTGAATGACATTGACTTAACCAAAGGACTTTCTAGGATCAGGGCCGGATTTCTACTTTTTACTGCCCTAGGCCAACTATCAACAACAGCGCCCCCCTTAAAACCCTAACTCGTGTGTGTGCCCCCCCCCCCCCCCCCCCCCCCCCACACACACACACACTATACTTTACCGCTAGAACAGGGGAGTGAACAAGGAAAGCACAAGATGGTAGACAAGGGAAAAGGAAAAGAATGGGAGGAGAATGGGAGAAGAAAGACAGGGAGCACAGGATAGGGAGAGAGGGAAGACAGGGAGCACAGGATAGGGAGAGAGGAAAAGACAGGGAGCACAGGATAGGGAGAGAGGGAAGACAGGGAGCACAGGATAGGGAGAGAGGGAAGACAGGGAGCACAGGATAGGGAGAGAGGGAAGACAGGGAGCACAGGATAGGGAGAGAGGGAAAGACAGGGAGCACAGGATAGGGAGAGAGGGAAGACAGGGAGCACAGGATAGGGAGAGAGGGAAGACAGGGAGCACAGGATAGGGAGAGAGGGAAGACAGGGAACACAGGATGGGAGAAGAAAGACAGGGAGCACAGGATAGGGAGAGAGGAAGACAGGGAGCACAGGATGGGAGAGAGGGAAGACAGGGAGCACAGGATAGGGAGAGAGGGAAAGACAGGGAGCACAGGATAGGGAGAGAGGGAAAGACAGGGAGCACAGGATGGGAGAGAGGGAAGACAGGGAGCACAGGATGGGAGAAGAAAGACATGGAGCACAGGATAGGGAGAGAGGGAAGACAGGGAGCACAGGATAGGGAGAGAGGGAAGACAGGGAGCACAGGATAGGGAGAGAGGGAAAGACAGGGAGCACAGGATGGGAGAAGAAAGACATGGAGCACAGGATAGGGAGAGAGGGAAGACAGGGAGCACAGGATAGGGAGAGAGGGAAAGACAGGGAGCACAGGATGGGAGAAGAAAGACATGGAGCACAGGATAGGGAGAGAGGGAAGACAGGGAGCACAGGATAGGGAGAGAGGGAAGACAGGGAGCACAGGATGGGAGAGAGGGAAGACAGGGAGCACAGGATAGGGAGAGAGGGAAGACAGGGAGCACAGGATAGGGAGAGAGGGAAAGACAGGGAGCACAGGATAGGGAGAGAGGGAAAGACAGGGAGCACAGGATGGGAGAGAGGGAAGACAGGGAGCACAGGATAGGGAGAGAGGGAAGACAGGGAGCACAGGATGGGAGAAGAAAGACATGGAGCACAGGATAGGGAGAGAGGGAAGACAGGGAACACAGGATGGGAGAAGAAGACATGGAGCACAGGATAGGGAGAGAGGGAAGACAGGGAGCACAGGATAGGGAGAGAGGGAAGACAGGGAGCACAGGATAGGGAGAGAGGAAGACAGGGAGCGCAGGATAGGGAGAGAGGGAAAGACAGAGAGCACAGGATAGGGAGAGAGGGAAAGACAGGGAGCACAGGATGGAGAGAGGGAAGACAGGGAGCGCAGGATGGGAGAGAGGGAAGACAGGGAGCACAGGATAGGGAGAGAGGGAAGACAGGGAGCACAGGATGGGAGAAGAAAGACATGGAGCACAGGATAGGGAGAGAGGGAAGACAGGGAGCACAGGATAGGGAGAGAGGGAAGACAGGGAGCACAGGATAGGGAGAGAGGGAAGACAGGGAGCACAGGATAGGAGAGAGGGAAGACAGGGAGCACAGGATAGGGAGAGAGGGAAGACAGGGAGCACAGGATAGGGAGAGAGGGAAGACAGGGAGCACAGGATAGGGAGAGAGGGAAGACAGGGAGCACAGGATAGGGAGAGGAGGGAAGACAGGGAGCACAGGATAGGGAGAGAGGGAAGACAGGGAGCACAGGATAGGGAGAGAGGGAAGACAGGGAGCACAGGATAGGGAGAGAGGGAAGACAGGGAGCACAGGATAGGGAGAGAGGGAAGACAGGGAGCACAGGATAGGGAGAGAGGGAAAGACAGGGAGCACAGGATGGGAGAAGAAAGACATGGAGCACAGGATAGGGAGAGAGGGAAGACAGGGAGCACAGGATAGGGAGAGAGGGAAGACAGGGAGCACAGGATAGGGAGAGAGGGAAGACAGGGAGCACAGGATAGGGAGAGAGGGAAGACAGGGAGCACAGGATAGGGAGAGAGGGAAGACAGGGAGCACAGGATAGGGAGAGAGGGAAAGACAGGGAGCACAGGATAGGGAGAGAGGGAAAGACAGGGAGCACAGGATGGGAGAGAGGGAAGACAGGGAGCACAGGATGGGAGAAGAAAGACATGGAGCACAGGATAGGGAGAGAGGGAAAGACAGGGAGCACAGGATGGGAGAAGAAAGACATGGAGCACAGGATAGGGAGAGAGGGAAAGACAGGGAGCACAGGATGGGAGAAGAAAGACATGGAGCACAGGATAGGGAGAGAGGGAAGACAGGGAGCACAGGATAGGGAGAGAGGGAAAGACAGGGAGCACAGGATGGGAGAGAGGGAAGACAGGGAGCACAGGATAGGGAGAGAGGGAAGACAGGGAGCACAGGATAGGGAGAGAGGGAAGACAGGGAGCACAGGATGGGAGAGAGGGAAGACAGGGAGCACAGGATAGGGAGAGAGGGAAGACAGGGAGCACAGGATAGGGAGAGAGGGAAAGACAGGGAGCACAGGATAGGGAGAGAGGGAAAGACAGGGAGCACAGGATGGGAGAGAGGGAAGACAGGGAGCACAGGATGGGAGAAGAAAGACATGGAGCACAGGATAGGGAGAGAGGGAAGACAGGGAGCACAGGATAGGGAGAGAGGGAAAGACAGGGAGCACAGGATGGGAGAAGAAAGACATGGAGCACAGGATAGGGAGAGAGGGAAGACAGGGAGCACAGGATAGGGAGAGAGGGAAGACAGGGAGCACAGGATGGGAGAGAGGGAAGACAGGGAGCACAGGATAGGGAGAGAGGGAAGACAGGGAGCACAGGATAGGGAGAGAGGGAAAGACAGGGAGCACAGGATAGGGAGAGAGGGAAAGACAGGGAGCACAGGATGGGAGAGAGGGAAGACAGGGAGCACAGGATAGGGAGAGAGGGAAGACAGGGAGCACAGGATGGGAGAAGAAAGACATGGAGCACAGGATAGGGAGAGAGGGAAGACAGGGAACACAGGATGGGAGAAGAAAGACATGGAGCACAGGATAGGGAGAGAGGGAAGACAGGGAGCACAGGATAGGGAGAGAGGGAAGACAGGGAGCACAGGATAGGGAGAGAGGGAAGACAGGGAGCGCAGGATAGGGAGAGAGGGAAAGACAGGGAGCACAGGATAGGGAGAGAGGGAAAGACAGGGAGCACAGGATGGGAGAGAGGGAAGACAGGGAGCGCAGGATGGGAGAGAGGGAAGACAGGGAGCGCAGGATAGGGAGAGAGGGTAAGACAGGGAGCACAGGATGGGGGAGAGGGTAAGACAGGGAGCACAGGATGGGGGAGAGGGAAGACAGGGAGCACAGGATGGGAGAGAGGGAAAGACAGGGAGCACAGGATGGGGGAGAGGGAAGACAGGGAGCGCAGGATTGGAGAGGGGGAAGACAGGGAACACAGGATGGGAGAGGGGGAAGACAGGGAGTGCAGAATGGGAGAGAGGGAAGACAGGGAGCGCAGGATGGGAGAGAGGGTAAGACAGGGAGCACAGGATGGGGGAGAGGGAAGACAGGGAGCACAGGATAGGGAGAGAGGGAAAGACAGGGAGCACAGGATAGGGAGAGAGGGAAAGACAGGGAGCACAGGATGGGAGAGAGGGAAGACAGGGAGCGCAGGATGGGAGAGAGGGAAGACAGGGAGCGCAGGATAGGGAGAGAGGGTAAGACAGGGAGCACAGGATGGGGGAGAGGGTAAGACAGGGAGCACAGGATGGGGGAGAGGGAAGACAGGGAGCACAGGATGGGAGAGAGGGAAAGACAGGGAGCACAGGATGGGGGAGAGGGAAGACAGGGAGCGCAGGATTGGAGAGGGGGAAGACAGGGAACACAGGATGGGAGAGGGGGAAGACAGGGAGTGCAGAATGGGAGAGAGGGAAGACAGGGAGCGCAGGATGGGAGAGAGGGTAAGACAGGGAGCACAGGATGGGGGAGAGGGAAGACAGGGAGCACAGGATAGGGAGAGAGGGAAAGACAGGGAGCACAGGATGGGAGAGAGGGTAAGACAGGGAGCACAGGATGGGAGAGAGGGTAAGACAGGGAGCACAGGATGGGAGAGAGGGAAGACAGGGAGCACAGGATGGGAGAGAGGGAAGACAGGGAGCGCAGGATAGGGAGAGAGGGTAAGACAGGGAGCACAGGATGGGAGAGAGGGTAAGACAGGGAGCACAGGATGGGGGAGAGGGAAGACAGGGAGCACAGGATAGGGAGAGAGGGAAGACAGGGAGCACAGGATAGGGAGAGAGGGAAGACAGGGAGCACAGGATAGGGAGAGAGGGAAGACAGGGAGCACAGGATAGGGAGAGAGGGAAAGACAGGGAGCACAGGATAGGGAGAGAGGGAAAGACAGGGAGCACAGGATGGGAGAGAGGGAAGACAGGGAGCACAGGATAGGGAGAGAGGGAAGACAGGGAGCACAGGATGGGAGAAGAAAGACATGGAGCACAGGATAGGGAGAGAGGGAAGACAGGGAGCACAGGATAGGGAGAGAGGGAAGACAGGGAGCACAGGATGGGAGAAGAAAGACATGGAGCACAGGATAGGGAGAGAGGGAAGACAGGGAGCACAGGATAGGGAGAGAGGGAAGACAGGGAGCACAGGATAGGGAGAGAGGGAAGACAGGGAGCACAGGATAGGGAGAGAGGGAAGACAGGGAGCACAGGATAGGGAGAGAGGGAAAGACAGGGAGCACAGGATAGGGAGAGAGGGAAAGACAGGGAGCACAGGATGGGAGAGAGGGAAGACAGGGAGCACAGGATAGGGAGAGAGGGAAGACAGGGAGCACAGGATGGGAGAAGAAAGACATGGAGCACAGGATAGGGAGAGAGGGAAGACAGGGAGCACAGGATAGGGAGAGAGGGAAGACAGGGAGCACAGGATGGGAGAAGAAAGACATGGAGCACAGGATAGGGAGAGAGGGAAGACAGGGAGCACAGGATAGGGAGAGAGGGAAGACAGGGAGCACAGGATAGGGAGAGAGGGAAGACAGGGAGCACAGGATAGGGAGAGAGGGAAGACAGGGAGCGCAGGATAGGGAGTGAGGGAAAGACAGGGAGCACAGGATAGGGAGAGAGGGAAAGACAGGGAGCACAGGATGGGAGAGAGGGAAGACAGGGAGCGCAGGATGGGAGAGAGGGAAGACAGGGAGCGCAGGATAGGGAGAGAGGGTAAGACAGGGAGCACAGGATGGGGGAGAGGGTAAGACAGGGAGCACAGGATGGGGGAGAGGGAAGACAGGGAGCACAGGATGGGAGAGAGGGAAAGACAGGGAGCACAGGATGGGGGAGAGGGAAGACAGGGAGCGCAGGATTGGAGAGGGGGAAGACAGGGAACACAGGATGGGAGAGGGGGAAGACAGGGAGTGCAGAATGGGAGAGAGGGAAGACAGGGAGCGCAGGATGGGAGAGAGGGTAAGACAGGGAGCACAGGATGGGGGAGAGGGAAGACAGGGAGCACAGGATAGGGAGAGAGGGAAAGACAGGGAGCACAGGATGGGAGAGAGGGTAAGACAGGGAGCACAGGATGGGAGAGAGGGTAAGACAGGGAGCACAGGATGGGAGAGAGGGAAGACAGGGAGCGCAGGATGGGAGAGAGGGAAGACAGGGAGCGCAGGATAGGGAGAGAGGGTAAGACAGGGAGCACAGGATGGGAGAGAGGGTAAGACAGGGAGCACAGGATGGGGGAGAGGGAAGACAGGGAGCACAGGATGGGAGAGAGGGAAAGACAGGGAGCACAGGATGGGGGAGAGGGAAGACAGGGAGCGCAGGATTGGAGAGGGGGAAGACAGGGAACACAGGATGGGAGAGGGGGAAGACAGGGAGTGCAGAATGGGAGAGAGGGAAGACAGGGAGCGCAGGATGGGAGAGAGGGTAAGACAGGGAGCACAGGATGGGGGAGAGGGAAGACAGGGAGCACAGGATAGGGAGAGAGGGAAAGACAGGGAGCACAGGATGGGAGAGAGGGTAAGACAGGGAGCACAGGATGGGAGAGAGGGTAAGACAGGGAGCACAGGATGGGAGAGAGGGTAAGACAGGGAGCACAGGATGGGGGAGAGGGAAGACAGGGAGCGCAGGATTGGAGAGGGGGAAGACAGGGAACACAGAATGGGAGAGGGGGAAGACAGGGAGTGCAGAATGGGAGAGAGGGAAGACAGGGAGCGCAGGATGGGAGAGAGGGTAAGACAGGGAGCACAGGATGGGGGAGAGGGAAGACAGGGAGCACAGGATAGGGAGAGAGGGAAAGACAGGGAGCACAGGATGGGAGAGAGGGTAAGACAGGGAGCACAGGATGGGGGAGAGGGAAGACAGGGAGCACAGGATGGGAGAGAGGGAAAGACAGGGAGCACAGGATGGGGGAGAGGGAAGACAGGGAGCGCAGGATTGGAGAGGGGGAAGACAGGGAACACAGGATGGGAGAGGGGGAAGACAGGGAGTGCAGAATGGGAGAGAGGGAAGACAGGGAGCGCAGGATGGGAGAGAGGGTAAGACAGGGAGCACAGGATGGGAGAGAGGGTAAGACAGGGAGCACAGGATGGGGGAGAGGGAAGACAGGGAGCACAGGATGGGAGAGAGGGAAAGACAGGGAGCACAGGATGGGGGAGAGGGAAGACAGGGAGCGCAGGATTGGAGAGGGGGAAGACAGGGAACACAGGATGGGAGAGGGGGAAGACAGGGAGTGCAGAATGGGAGAGAGGGAAGACAGGGAGCGCAGGATGGGAGAGGGGGAAGACAGGGAGCGCAGGATTGGAGAGGGGGAAGACAGGGAGCGCAGGATGGGAGAGGGGGAAGACAGGGAGTGCAGAATGGGAGAGAGGGAAGACAGGGAGCGCAGGATGGGAGAGGGGGAAGACCGGGAGCGCAGGAAGGGAGAGGGGGAAGACAGGGAGCGCAGGATGGGAGAGGGGGAAGACAGGGAGCGCAGAATGGGAGAGTAGGAAGACAGGGAGCGCAGGATGGGAGAGAGGGAAGACAGGGAGCGCAGGATGGAGAATAAGAAAGGAAAAGAGAGTTCAAGATAGGGAAGAGGAGATAGGAAAACAATCTCGAACACAAGACTGCAGACAGTGAAAAGAGAGGGAGAGTGAAAAAAAAGGAAAAGGAAAAGAGACATGTAACGGGAAAGTAGAGATTCCACAAAATAGCAGGCAACCCGAGACAGAGCATTCCACCGTGGGGGGCAAGGTCATCTTATCTAAACTGCAGCTATCTCACTGCAATAAACATTGTGTGCTTACTTGTCCCAACGTGAGGGAAAGTTCCGTCCCCAGCACTCTCTAGGCAGCGGCTTTAGTTAAATCTCCCGGTAATAAATTACGTCACACCAACGAGCAGCCGGGAAGTAAACGAGGAGGGCAGAGAGAAACTCTGCATGTGGTGCACATTGGATCTCTGTGAGCTGACCTGACCATCATGTGCACTTTGCCTGATGACTGGCTCATTTCATCTTCTGGCCATGATCGCTGCATGCTTGTTGCCACCAGTGCCCCGTCAGGATCGGCACTGGCACGTGGTGTGTGATGTGTCATCAGACCTGGCCGCCCAGCATGCCCGCATCCATCCACCTGCTGTTATTTGCAAACTGTACGGGCGGTGCGTGTAGTGTAGCACGTCGGAACAGCGGCCATGGACGGACCGGGTCTAGATATGGAAGCATAATAGTACAGTCGGGGTGGGCATGCCCCTCTGTCGCCCTTAACAACAGTGATTAATCTGGCGCCCTAGGCCACTGCCTAGGATGGCCTTGCCAGAAATCCGGCCCTGTCTAGGATATCTCTGCCACTCCGTACTAAGCTACCTACAGACTTCCTCAGATGGTCATGTCAAGCAGAGGGAGTAATAACACCCTAGTCCATGTCAGGAACCGGCCCGTGACACGCCTGCGTATACGGTTCCCGACTGCGGGTTTGACCAGATCAAGCGGGGAGCAGCCTTATTCAAGCTAAAAACAAGGCTGGGACCCCTCAAACACTTCTCACTGCCACCACTAGCTGTTGCTAGACACGTCCACTCTGCTGTCGAGTGCTCAGCACGCAATCCGCGTTTTCGTACTCGGGTCAGCTTTGCGCTTTAGGATGAATACGAGAATGCCACGCACACACACACAGTTGCAATCTTACACTGTAGTGAAGCAAAACCACTAACAGTCGTTCTGAACGATACTGTTAGCCAATTTGAGACTTCCCACTCTGTTGTCGAGCGCAGAAGTGCCCCATACACACAATGCAATTACAATCTTATACGGTAGTGTTGCTCAGTCATACAATCAGGCATGGACTTATACACAGTTACAATTCAGTCTCCTCTAGGCTATGAGTGTTAGTTTAGTACAGCAGAAGTCAAACTTATTAAATAACGATTTAATATTCCAGGAAAAAGGTGGAACAATGCAGAAAATAATATATACAAAAAACAAAGTAAAAAAGTTACAAAGTAAAAGTTACAAGGATACACAACAAGTTGCAAATAACGTTACCGCGTTGTTTGAGCGTCATTGGCGGGAGAACGCCACTTTCGACCAGTAGTCGGGCAGCCCTAGCGTCTTTGCTATCTCCAGAGAGCTACGAGTTGTGAAGGACCTGTGCAGGTTCTTATAGGCCCATTTGGGGCCTGAGGGTACAAGTCCCACAATCTAACGCAATTTCCCAGATTGTGACATCACGGTCTGCCGAGCCCCTTGTCACATCTGGGCTAGCTGTGACATGTGAATTTCAAGGCTTTTCCTGTCCACTTTGAACTTGGCAGACTCAGTTAGTCTGATAGTCTTTTGACCAACAGGCAGCTGTTTACCTTAATACAAAAGATCAAAGCAATGCACCACATTTGCAGGATGCCAGACAAAAGGGAACCTAATTACCTGTTCCTGGCTGTCCAGAGGAACTGTATGCTAATGTCCAAGCTCCCTGCTTCCAGAGGAATTCAATGCAAATGTAGGTCTATTGACACACACACACAATCGCATTAACAGTTGCCATGAAGCTAGCTGCCAATACCTTCAAAGCCAGACTGGCTGACATACCCATGTGACACAGCCAGAAAAATGAAAAATACGCTTCTGTGCGATACCATACGGCGGCGATATTCTGCATATTACCGTACATATCATCCTCACCCCAATATATCATCACAGTCCAGGCTTAGAGGTAAATGACAAATGCACTATGCGGGTGCTGGGTGCAATGCAATGTGGTTGCTAATGGGGAGGGGGGATACTTGGTGCTATGTGTGCTGTGTGTGGTTTATGCCAGTACTGGGCACAATGTGGGCGGTGGGTGAAGACTGTGGGGGGTACTGGGTTCTATGAGGGTGCTGAGTATGAACCATGTGGGTGCTGGGTGCCATTTGGGTGTGAGCTATATGGGCGCTGGATAAAGGCCATGTTTTTCCTGCTATATGAAAAACTGCTATACTTTGTAAGGGTAAATGGGAGGAGTAGTACACTCCAATCAAACACATGGATTGTTATATTATAAACATGTACATTTTATTAATGTATCAATCATACATGCACACATACAGGGACAAAGTCCATTTAAAGTGATCACTTGATGTAAGCTGCCCGTATGTCTATGAAGGAATCACCTCAAGCTCCTCCATCCATAGCAGAGAGAAATTGAACAGGAAAAAGTTCCTAGGATAACACAATGAACACAGCAATGTGAGTTAAGCAGGGACACACCATGCGTTTAAGACAGGAGAGGGAAGTTGCAGCTATGCATGGACCAGTTCAAAGATTGCAAGCCATAGAAGCGGCATAAGCAGCATAAAGCATGTCAGTATATTTGTTCAAGAAACTGTCTGCATACTCTACCTGTTCCGTGGTGATACCAGCATGGCAGAATTGCAAGTGTCCTATTCCAATAGCGCTGTGTATATCACAGATGGATCAATGTTGTTGCTATCAAAGGAATTCCCTGGTTTGTGAGCTGAAATCGCGGGATGTTGGCAGCCGCGAGACAATTTACTGGCAATTCAATAGTCCATCCAGCAAAGAAGCAGGAGTGGGGTGCCCACTGTGAAAGGCAGTGGTAAGGCGATGTAGACTGAAAGTGGCAGAGGGTGGTTACACTCCTGTGTAGACCCGACATGCCGTGTAGATCCGACATGTTTCGTCAGTTCACTTCCAGCTTTCTCGATGGGGCATGTCAACGAATTCGCATTATCATGCACGCACTTCCTATTAATGCAGGATAGCTATATTTTTTTGTTAATATTATGCAAAAAATAGCTCTGACCTATCGATGCACAAGATCTCTGATGGTGTCCTATGGTATTTGCAGTTAAGTTAGCACAATATTTCTGTCACTCAGGACTAAGCTACCTACAGACTTCCCCTCAGATGGTCATGTAGGCATAGTCCAGGAGTCCAGGTGCGTGGCAGTGTATAACTGGACAGGCTGAGCATAGCCTTTTCTGGAAATTGTTCTCACTTACTAAGGAGAGATGGAGAAGCACTAGAAGATGCTCCTGTCTAAAGAGTAGGGAGAGACAGCACAGCATATGGTGGAATGGCAAGAGTGGATGGGGCAAAAGCCAAAATAACTTTTCTCAAAATGAGATGGGGCAGAAGCAAGAAATTGTGCAAACATAAAATGTTGTTGTCAGTCCACCCTGTTCCATCATCTTTGGCCAAATGTTTTCTACTGTAATCCCTCAAATTTGCCTCAAAATTAAGTCTGGCCTCTATTGTCCTTCCTACTTTGGACTCACATGGCCAGTCCTGATTGGTCCACTCACCAGCTGTATGTACAGAGGGCAAGGGACATATTATCCTGCAACTTGACAAGTACACCTGTCTCTTGAAAAAAACACCACTTCTGTTCACACAATGTTTCTATCATTGTTTATATTGACTTATCAATCTGATTTTTGTTACATTTTCAGCCTGGTTGGACTTTAATATTTTCCTTTAGTCTGTGCTACAGTCTCAACTCAAGAATTTTCTGCCCATGTATAACTAATGCTGTTACCACTGATTAACCGTTTGACCTTCTTTGGACCACTTTGGTAGGTATTAATCAGCCCATAGCAGAATACCAAAAATACCAATGTTTGGTATAATTTTGGGACTCAGATGTCTAGCCATTATAGATGGTCAGTTATCACATTCGCACTGATCCTTACACATGGCCATCATTTCTGCTTCCAAAACATCTCCATCAATGTCTAACTGGTTGTTTTCTGCCTAAAATGTCCCATACCTTAATGAATACCTTAGTGACAAAATACAGCAGAGTCCCCAGTATCCAGCATCTATGGGGACAGCATACTTTGCAGCCTGTTGTGGAAATTGTGCATCCTTTCTGACTGAGTTCTATTTAGTAAAAATGTGTGCTTATTCCGAGTGTCGAGTAGTGTTGCCACCCAGTACAGGTTTTTTTCCTTCAGCCTTCTTTTCATATGGGGGTCCTTCAACAGGCAAGACAGCATGAAAGACCCCATTTGTACAAGGTTGGATGCCGAGGTAGTCACTGCTAGCCCCTCTTCCTCTTCATCACTGAGGTCACACAAGGTCTCCTCCTTCTCCTTCCCCCTGCCACATACAACACCATGGGTACCCAAAGGGTAAACACAAGAACACAAGCCCCCTGGGACGCCTGCTGAAGTTGGTCTTCCACCTCCTTCTCAAAGCCACCTTCCTCCTCTGACTCCTCTTCCTCCACTGACTTCTCCCTCTGTGTTTCCGCAGGTACACAAGAACACAAGCCCCCTGGGACGCCTGCTGAAGTTGGTCTTCCACCTCCTTCTCAAAGCCACCTTCCTCCTCTGACTCCTCTTCCTCCACTGACTTCTCCCTCCTACACCTTCTACACCACACACACACACACACCACGCACACACACCACACACACACACACACACACACACACACACACACACACACACACACACACACACACACACACACACACACACCACACACACACACACACACACACACACACACACACACACCACACACACACACACCACACACACCACACCACACACACACCACGCACACACACCACACACACACACACACACACACACACACACACACACACACACACACACACACACACACACAAACAAATACAAATACAAATACAAAACACATACTTTAACAGCAAGAAAGACAGCGAGGATCAAAATAAACCGGCCTAGCTAACGCTTTCCCTATCTCCAGCAAGCTCTGTCCTTCTCTCTCACTATTCAAGCCGAAGACAGACTGGAACATGGCCGGCTCTTCAGCATTTTTCTAGGGGGTGGGGGAGTCCCTGAGGGAGTGCAGGCTGATTGGCTGCCATGTGTCTGCCGACTGTGATGTAAGGGGTCAAAGTTTAACCCAATGATGATGGGTTAAAGTCGCGGCAAGCACAAATACTCAATCTTCACCAAATAGTGCTCGCTGGCGAAGCGTTCAGCCATCTCTAAGTATGTGCAAATAATTCAAAGTTGCCGCAGATTTATGCCATTTTTATTCAAATATCTGCAGCAGTATCATGAACTAATTGAACCCCACCTCAGCGTCATATCATTTATTCAGTCCAACTGTTATTATTATTAATATTAATATTATTAATAATAATAATAATAATATTAATATTCATAATAACAACAACAACAACAACAACAACAACAACAACAACAACAACAACAACAACAACAACAACAACAATAACAATAATAATAATAATAATAATAATAATAATAATAATAATAATAATAATAATAATAATAATGCAAAAAAAATAGTGCTACATTTATATTATTATTATTATTATTATTATTATTATTATTATTATTAATAATAATAATTGCAGGAATTTTGTATAAAATAATTTACATTTTACAAGTGTACTTGCAAAATGTTGTTTCACTTTTTTCCCTTTTCTTTTTTTTATAAGAAAAACGTTGTATTTGATATCTGTCTTTAAGTTGTTGTAAATGTATTCTCTCAATAGGTTCTCTTTAATTGCTCCAGTCTATTGCATTACATGGCTATTGGCTAATAGCTGGTAACATACACCTGAGAAGCAGATGGCTAAGCAATAACTTTACTTTCTGTTCTTAGGGATCTCCCATAAGTATTTACTTGCTGAAAAGCTAATTGTTAGTTTGCTGAGACGTGTTATTGTAAATTGTAATAGTGTGCCTTGGCTGACATCATCTGGCCAAGGTTAGTTATGAACAGATAAAGTCAAAGCGTGTTAAAAAGTCAAAAGTTCAAGTGAAATTTACAGGTACAAACGAGAGATCAGGTGATGAAATGAGAAATATCTTCTTGCATAGTGAAATCTTCAAAAATACATTGCCTGTCTTAAAGAAGATCTTTGTGGAAAGCAATGCTTAGAATGTAAACTCTGCATTCAGTTTGAAGCTATTTCCTAGCCGCGCATTGTTAATGAACATTCTAGTGTTCCTTTAGTGAACATTGCTGTATTTATTTTATTTATTTATTTTTTGCTTTATTGCTTAAAGTGGACCTGAACTCTTGCACAGGACAGAAGAAAAACATGAAGTGCCTCCTGTATGTATTTAGAGAATTTAGCCTGTCTGATT
Organism: Hyperolius riggenbachi; assembly: GCF_040937935.1. Taxonomy (NCBI): domain Eukaryota; kingdom Metazoa; phylum Chordata; class Amphibia; order Anura; family Hyperoliidae; genus Hyperolius; species Hyperolius riggenbachi. The sequence goes on along the minus strand of NC_090646.1, from coordinate 47,651,912 downwards.
TCCCCCCATCTGTGACTAATCACAAGTTGTAATTTGAACTCTTCCTGTGTCAGCTGACTGCAACAGCAGATAAGCTCTTTGAAAGCACAGGATGTTACCAATATGTCTGCTTCCAGGAAAGCAAGAAGTAGAAACACTGCAGATTTATTGCAGGACTTACAGTGGTGTGAAAAACTATTTGCCCCCTTCCTGGTTTCTTATTCTTTTGCATGTTTGTCACACTTAAATGTTTCTGCTCATCAAAAGCCGTTAACTATTAGTTAAAGATAACATAATTAAACACAAAATGCAGTTTTAAATGATGGTTTTCATTATTTAGTGAGAAAAAAAACCTCAAAACCTACATGGCCCTGTGTGAAAAAGAAATTGCCCCCTGAACCTAATAACTGGTTGGGCCACCCTTAGCAGCAATAACTGCAATCAAGCGTTTGCGATAACTTGCAACTTGTCTTTTACAGCGCTCTGGAGGAATTTTGGCCCACTCATCTTTGCAGAATTGTTGTAATTCAGCTCTATTTGAGGTTTTTCTAGCATGAACTGACTTTTTAAGGTCATGCCACAACATCTCAATAGTAGAGATGGGACGACGAATCCGGCGAATCCACGAATCCCTCGAATATTGGGAAATATTCGATATTCGTGGATTCGAATCCCGACGCCATTTTCCACTTTACGAATCCGCCGAATCCCGACGCTGCATCGCCGCGCATCCGCCGCTCGCACTCGTCCTCCTCCGACCCGCGCCTCCTCCGACCGCCCCGCGCCTCCTCCGCCCGGCCGCCCGCATACTTTGTATCAACTCACCCGTCCAGTGGAGCGCAGACAGAGCGGCAGACCTCTCGCTGACTTCCTGGTTCCCTCTAGTGACGGCTTTTACAATGACGTCATCAGTAAAAGCCGGTCCGGCCACTAGAGGGAACCGAGAAGTAAGGACGAGGTCTGCCGCTCTGTCTGCGCTCCACTGGACATGTGAGTTGACTTGACACTTATGCAGGGGTGAGCGAGGAGGCACGGGGGACGGAGGAGGCCATGGGGGTGAGCGGAGGAGGCACGGGGGGGGGGAGGGAGCGACCGACACCTACCTACCTACCTACCTACCTACCTACCACTTTACCTACCTACCTGCCACTATACCTACCTAAAGGCCCCCTATACGTACCTACCTACCTACCGGGCACTATACCTACCTACCTACAGGCCCCTATACCTACCTAAAGGCCCCCTATACTACCTACCTACCACTATACCTACCTACCTACAGGCCCCTATACCTACCTAAAGGCCCCCTATATGTACCTACCTACCTAAAGGCCCCTATACCTACCTAAAGGCCTCTATACCTACCTACCTAAAGGCCCCCTATACGTACCTACCTACCTAAAGGCCCCTATACCTACCTACCTAAAGGCCCCTATACCTACCTACCTACCTAAAGGCCCCTATACTTACCTACCTACCTACCTAAAGGCCCCTATACCTACCTACAGGCCTCTATACCTACCTACCTAAAGGCCCCTATACCTACCTACCTACATACCTACCTATACTTAAGGCCTTATACCCTGCTACCTATACTGAAGGTCCCTTTAACTACCTACCTACCTACAGGACACTATACCTACCTACCTACCGGCCACTATACCTACCTACCTACCTACAGGCCACTATACCTACCTAAAGGCCCCCTATACGTACCTACCTACCTACCTACCTAAAGGCCCCTATACCTACCTACCTACCTAAAGGCCCCTATACTTACCTACCTACCTACCTACCTAAAGGCCCCTATACCTACCTACAGGCCTCTATACCTACCTACCTACTTAAAGGCCCCCTATACGTGCCTACCTACCTAAAGGCCCCTATACCTACCTACCTAAAGGCCCCTATACCTACCTACCTACATACCTACCTATACTTAAGGCCCTATACCCTGCTACATATACTGAAGGTCCTTTTAACTACCTACCTACCTACAGGACACTATACCTACCTACCGGCCACTATACTTACCTACCTACCTACAGGCCACTATACCTACCTAAAGGCCCCCTATACGTACCTACCTACCTACCTAAAGGCCCCTATACCTACCTACCTAAAGGCCCCTATACCTACCTACCTACATACCTCCCTTTACTTAAGGCCCTATACCCTGCTACCTATACTGAAGGTCCCTTTACCTACCTAAAGGCCCCTATACCCACCTACATACCTACCTATACTTAAGGCCTCTATATACCCTGTTACCTATACTGAAGGCCCTATACCCTGCTACCTATACTGAAGGTCCCTTTACCTACCTAAAGGCCCCTATACCTACCTACATACCTACCTATACTTAAGGCCTCCATATACCCTGCTACCTATACTGAAGGCCCATATACCCTGCTACCTATACTGAAGGCCCCTATACCCTGCTACCTATACTGAAGGCCTATATACCCTGCTACCTATACTGAAGGCCCATATACCCTGCTACCTATACTGAAGGCCCATATACCCTGCTACCTATACTGAAGGCCCATATACCCTGCTACCTATACTGAAGGCCCATATACCCTGCTACCTATACTGAAGGCCCATATACCCTGCTACCTATACTGAAGGCCCATATACCCTGCTACCTATACTGAAGGCACATATACCTTGCTACCTATACTGAAGGCCTATATACCCTGCTACCTATACTGAAGGCCTATATACCCTGCTACCTATACTGAAGGCACATATACCCTGCTATCTATACTGAAGGCCCCTATACCCTGCTACCTATACTGAAGGCCCATATACCCTGCTACCTATACTGAAGGCCCATATACCCTGCTACCTATACTGAAGGCACATATACCCTGCTACCTATACTGAAGGCCTATATACCCTGCTACCTATACTGAAGGCCTATATACCCTGCTACCTATACTGAAGGCCTATATACCCTGCTACCTATACTGAAGGCCCATATACCTTTCTACCTATACTGAAGGCCCATATACCTTGCTACCTATACTGAAAGCTACCAATATTGAAGGCACCCATACCTAGCTAGCTATACTGAAGGCACCTTTACCTCGCTACCTATACTGCGGGCAACTATACCACGGATCGCACAATTCGTATGTGCAGGATTCGTTAGATTCGGGATTCGAAAGGTTCGAGATATTCGAGAACCTTTTTAGATTCGGATCCGGATTCGGATTCGAAGAAATTGTGGATTCGTCCCATCCCTACTCAATAGTATTCAGGTCAGGACTTTGACTAGGCCACTCCAAAGTCTTCATTTTGTTTTTCTTCAGCCATTCAGAGGTGGATTTACTGGTGTGTTTTGGGTCATTGTCCTGCTGCAGCACCCAAGATCGCTTCAGCTTGAGTTGACAAACAAATGGCCGTACATTCTCCTCCAGGATTTTTTGGTAGACAGTAGAATTCATGGTTCCATCTATTACAGCAAGCCTTCCAGGTCCTGAAGCAGCAAAACAACCCCAGACCATCACACTACCACCACCATATTTTACTGTTGGTATGATGTTCTTTTGCTGAAATCCTGTGTTACGTCTACGCCAGATGTAATGGGACACACACCTTCCAAAAAGTTCAACTTTTGTCTCATCGGTCCACAAGATATTTTCCCAAAAGTCTTGGCAATCATTGAGATGTTTTTTTAGCAAAATTGAGACGAGCCTTATTGTTCTTTTTGCATAAAAGTGGTTTGCGCCTTGGATATCTGCCATGCAGGCCGTTTTTGCCCAGTCTCTTTCTTATGGTGGAGTCGTGAACACTGACCTTAATTGAGGCAAGTGAGGCCTGCAGTTCTTTAGATGTTGTCCTGGGGTCTTTTGTGGCCTCTCGGATGAGTTTTCTCTGCGCTCTTGGGGTAATTTTGGTCAGCCGGCCATTCCTGGGAAGGTTCATCACTGTTCCATGTTTTTGCCATTTGTGGATAATGGCTCTCACTGTGGTTCGCTGGAGTCCCAAAGCTATAGAAATGGCTTTATAGACTTTACCAGACTGATAGATCTCAATTACAGTACTTTTGTTCTCATTTGTTCCTGAATTTCTTTGGGTCTTGGCATGATGTCTAGCTTTTGACGTGCTTTTGGTCTACTTCTCTGTGTCACATAGCTCCTATTTAAGTGATTTATTGATTGAAACAGGTGTGGCAGTAATCAGGCCTGGGGGTGACTACAGAAATTGAACTCAGGTGTGATAAACCACAGTTAAGTTATTTTTTAACAAGGGGGGGGGGGGGGGGCAATCACTTTTTCACACAGGGCCATGTAGATTTGGAGTTTTTTTCCTCACTAAATAATAAAAACCATCATTTAAAACTGCATTTTGTGTTCAATTATGTTATCTTTGACTAATAGTTAATGGTTTTTGATGAATAGAAACATTTAAGTGTGACAAACAAGCTAAAGAATAAGAAATCAGGAAGGGGGCAAATAGTTTTTCACACCACTGTATATCAGCTGTAACAAAGAAATGTTGTTGTTTTTTTTAAAGGTTATTCTGCTGTTGCAAATCTTTAAGAGCAGAGAGGAAGTTCTGAGTTCAGGTCCACTTTAACCTCTATTGGTATTGTTTTAATATTTCTGTTACAGAAATCTGAAAAATCTTTAAAGGGAACCAGAGAGGAACATAAAAAAAAAAAAGAAAAAGGCTTTTATACATACCTGGGGCTTCTTCCAGCCCCATACGCACGGATCGCTCCCACGCCGCCATCCTCCGCTTCCTGGATCGGCGGTACCGGGTCCCGTCACTTCTGGCGGACGCGACCAATTGTCCGCATCACAGCGGCTCTCTCCATACCCGTACGCATGCAGCTGCGCTGTAAGCAGCCTCACGCGTACGTATATGGAGGGAGCCCCGTGTGATGCGGACAATTAGCCGCGTCTGCCGGCCGACTGGCGGCCATGTCAGGACCCGGTACCGGCGGATTCAGGCAGCAAAGGACGGCGGCGTGGGAGCGATCCGTGTGTATGGGGCTGGTGGAAGCCCCAGGTATGTATAGAATCTTTTTCCTGGGGCCTCTGGTTCCCTTTAAGATTCCCATTGGTCTATTACCCTCCGGGCGGTTTGCTAAAAAATCGCCAGGGGGCAGCAAATCTTTTTTTTTAATTTTTTTTTTTTTTCATGACGTCAAAGGGGATTCCTATCCACCCCATAGAGCTGCCTGGCACTGATTGGCCAGGCAGCGCACGGGGTCTGGGGGGGGGGGGGGGGGGGGGGGCGGCTGCGGCGCGACGGATAGCGGCGGATCGGCGGGTAGCGGTGGCGATCGGGCACTGCACGCAGCTAGCAAAAGCTAGCAAAAAAAAAATTATGCAAATCGGCCCAGCGGGGCATGAGCGGTGCCTTCCGGCGGCATAGCCCGAGCTCAGCTCGGGCTTACCGCCAGGAAGGTTAAAGAACCAATAGGGGGCGCAGGAGGAAAATTCAAAGATGATTTTGGCTTGCTAGACTTATATTTGCTTACACTCAGCTGCCACTCCTCTTGCACTCCTCCTAGGTTGATACATTATCTGACATTTAACCACATATAAAACATTTTTTCCTATCATAATTTCAAAATCAATCTTCTCAAACACTACAAGGTCTTTTTTTCCTTATTCTCACTGTTCTCCTTAACCTACCCTGCACATTTGGCCATTCTAGCATGTATGGGGGCTTTGCATTTAGGGCCCATTTCCAGTAGCGCGAATCCGCATGCAGACAACGCATGCGGATTCGCATAGGCAATACAAGTGGATGGGACTGTTTCCACTTGTCAGTTTTCATTTGCGTTTTTCTGTGCAGGATTTCTGTGCAGGATTTTTCTGCACGGTAGACCCTGCAGAATTTGCCTGCGTGTGGAATGCAGGCGAATCGTAGGCAATGTATTTAATAGGGAAATCGCATGCGTTTTTTGCATGCGTTTTTTCCCGCGATTTCGCATTGAACGTAATGTAAATTGACACAGGCAGTGACATGGTTAAAATCGCATATACCCTGCCTATGCGAAATCGCATGGGAAATTGCGGCAAAAACCGTATGCGGAATCGCATCTGCATGCGATTTCGTCAGCGGTGATATGCGGAGATTCCGCACCGCAATAGTGGAAACGGGCCCTTAACTTCTAAGTTAAGCGGCCATTGGGCTTGATTCACAAAAGAGTGGTAACTGATAGCACGACCATTTTAGCGTGAATTTTCGCAATTTTTGCGCAAAAATATAAAGTTTTTGCGCGCAAAAGAGAATTTTCGCGCGCAAAAAACATTATTATTTCGTGCAAAAAATTTGCAATCGCGCGCAACGCGAAAATTCATGCGAAAGCGGCCGTGCTATCAGTTAGCACTCTTTTGTGAATCAAACCCATTGACTTTAATGTTAAATGTGAATGCAAATTTTAGACATGCAAACTTGCTGTAAATTTTGATGTACATTTGCTGGCGAGTTCAGTGTTCAGCCACACCTACTCGGTCCTCCATGGTGCTCGCTGTGTCCATTCCAATGCTCCACTTCCCTTATTAATCCTAAGCATCGGGACGGTAAGCTTATCATCGGATGTTGTTCCACAAGGTGAAACTACAAACAATGAGAAAATTCCATGTGATACCCCCCTCCCCCCCCCGCTCCTCCCCCCTCCTCCCCCCAGGCTTTACCCAGCTTCCCAACAGTGAACGAGTGTGGCCGATTCCCTCTTCAGCACATCCCAACGCACATGCAGCTACCATTCACCATGATAGGTAGATTATACAGGCCATCTAGTAGTGATAGGTAGATTGTAGTAGCCAGCAGGTAGTGATAGATAGACTGTAGTTACCAGCAGGTAGTGATAGATAGATTGTTATTGCCAGCTGGTACTGATAAGTAAATTGTAGTAACCACAAGCAGGTTGTGATAGGTAGTTTGTGGTGGCCAGCAGGTAGCGATAAGTAGATTGTAGTGCGTACGTTAAAAAGGGGCGCTGGGAAAAAAGGGCGCGGGGTTTTAAACGATAAGCATGGATAACGTTTAAAAATGTATTGTACTGTATTTCGTTTAAAATTAATGTTTTATAAAGTTATAAATCATTAAATAATGTGCATTAAATCGGCAATTGTAAAAACGTTAATCTTTCGTTTAAATAGTGAAACGTATAATAACGTTTTAAAAAAAATAATTACTAAGTAACCCTCCCTGTACCTACCCCTAACCCCTAGACCCCCCTGTTGATGCCTAAACCTAAGACCCCCCCTGTTGGTGCCTAAGTAACCCTCCCTGTACCTACCCCTAACCCCTAGACCCCCCTGTTAGTGCCTAAACCTAAGACCCCCTGTTGGTGCCTAAACCTAAGACCCCCCTGTTGGTGCCTAAACCTAAGACCCCCTGTTGGTGCCTAAACCTAAGACCCCCCTGTTGGTGCCTAAACCTAAGACCCCCCTGTTGGTGCCTAAACCTAAGACCCCCCTGTTGGTGTCTAAACCTAAGACCCCCCTGTTGGTGCCTAAACCTAAGACCCCCCTGTTGGTGCCTAAACCTAAGACCCCCCTGTTGGTGCCTAAACCTAAGACCCCCCTGTTGGTTTTTTCGTTTAAAAATAATGTAAAAAAAAAATTTGTACTGTTTTTCGTTTAAAAATAATGTTTGAAAAAAAATATTGTACTGTTTTTCGTTTAAAAATAATATTTAAAAATGTATAAATCATTAAATAATGTGTAATCATGAGAAGCAGTAATAAAACATTAAGTCTCCGGGCGCCGCTTTTAAAACGTTATTTTTCTCCGGCGCCCTTTTTTCCTATCGGGCGCCCATTAAACGATATTTATTATAGGAGTGAATGGCGGCGCCCGATTTGTCCACTAGCCTCCTGCGCCCTTTTTTACTGTTACCGGTTGTAGTAGCCAGCAGGTAGTTATAGATAGACTGCAGTTACCAGCAGGTAGTGATAGGTAGATTGTAGTCACCAGCAGGTAGTGATAGGTAGATTGTAGTTACCAGTGGGTAGTGATAGGTAGATTGTTATTGCCAGCTGGTACTGATAAGTAAATTGTAGTAACCACCAGCAAGTTGTGATAGGTAGTTTGCGGTGGCCAGCAGGTAGGGATACGTAAATTTTACCAGAAGGCAGTTAGTGATAGATAGATTGTAGCAGCAAGCAGGTAGTGATAGGTAATTTGTAGTGGCCAGCAGGTACTGAAAGGTGGACTATAGTAGCCGGCAGGTAGAGATAGGTAAACAGTAGTAGTAGCAGGCAGGTAATTAGAGATAGGTTGTAGTGGCCAGCTGGTAATGATAGCCAGATTGTAGTAGCAGGCAGGTAGTGATAAGTATACTCTTACATGATCACTACATTCTAGGGGCCTGCTGGTAGTGATAGGCAGATTGTAGTAGCAGGCAGGTAGTGATAAGTATACTCTTACATGATCACTACATTCTAGGGGTCTGCTGGTAGTGATAGGTAGATTGAAGTAGCAGGCAGGTAGTGATAAGTAGATTCTAATATGGTCACTACATTCTAGTGGCCTGCTGGTAGTGATAGGCAGATTGTAGTAGCAGGCAGGTAGTGATAAGTAGACTCCAACATGATCACTACATTCTAGGGGCCAGCTGGTAGTGATAGGCAGATTGTAGTAGCAGGCTGGTAGTGATAAGTAGACTCTAACATGATCACTACAGTCTAGGGGCCTGCTAGTAGTGATAGGCAGATTGTAGTAGCAGGCTGGTAGTGATAAGTAGACTCTAACATGATCACTACATTCTAGGGGCCTGCTGGTAGTGATAGGCAGATTGTAGTAGCAGGCTGGTAGTGATAAGTAGACTCTAACATGATCACTACATTCTAGGGGCCTGCTGGTAGAGATAGGCAGATTGTAGTAGCAGGCAGGTAGTGATAAGTAGACTCTAACATGATCACTACAGTCTAGGGGCCTGCTAGTAGTGATAGGCAGATTGTAGTAGCAGGCTGGTAGTGATAAGTAGACTCTAACATGATCACTACATTCTAGGGGCCTGCTGGTAGTGATAGGCAGATTGTAGAAGCAGGCTGGTAGTGATAAGTAGACTCTAACATGATCACTACATTCTAGGGGCCTGCTGGTAGAGATAGGCAGATTGTAATAGCAGGCGGGTAGTGATAAGTAGACTCTAACATGATCACTACATTCTAGGGGCCTGCTGGTAGTGATAGGCAGATTGTAGTAGCAGGCTGGTAGTGATAAGTTACGGTGACCATACTGTGACGAATCAACGTTTATTCGTCCTAAAAAAGTAGTTAGAGCCTTTTAAAATATTCCCTGTTGCCACTATTAAAAAAATGACAGCAGATAGGGAAAGGCTTGGTTTATAAAAAGACCAGGGAAGCCTGGGGTTAACAGTTCCTCTCCCTGGTCAAATGTAGCAAATGCTCTTATTACCTAGTTTTTTCGCACCTCCGTGTGACAAAGGGTCCTGGGCATTCAGGGACCCCCAACCAGGCAGAAAGAGGGAAATCTCACACCTCCACTGCCTAACCCCGACTTGGTGGCTCCTCAGCTCCATACATGAAAAGAGCAGCCACAGGAGGTCCTGCTAACATCCTGCAGAAGCCACTTAGAGACTACAGCTGGCTTTATCAATGACCTCAGGAATCCCAATTGTCACAAGAGCCCTCCGTGGCTGACCGCACTTAGCCTTCTAAACGGTGCCAGCGCACAGATCGTGCGAACTCTGGTCGCAGTCAATGCGCAGGAACCGTTAAGAATTAGCCGCAGACAACTCAGAAGGGAGCCTGTGAGACACGGGTAATTACAACGTCACCTACTGGTTCAGAGTAAACTGCCACCACCGCGGTTACTATGGGACCGTGGGGCCCACTAACTGACTGACTAATCCTGCGAATAAAACGGTTAAACACACGATATTCTGTCTAGCCAACAACAAACAAACAGTAGCGTATCTTCAGAGACCCGGGATCATTTCTGTGTGTGCTGATAAGCAGGGTAGCGAAACAGTGAATGACTTGGGGAAAGTCGTTTATTCACGCAATATAAATAATTAATATATACAGACAATTATGAAAATCAACAATTATTAAAACAGTAATAGCCAGTATGAAAAATAAAAGAAGGGAGAAAAATACTTAGTTCCTGGAAAGATGTCCTTATTGTGGGAAAAATCATAAAGTCCTTGGTTTCAAAGTCCAGAGTTCAGAGTTCAGACCAGGTGGATGCCAGCATATCCTCAAGCTGGCATCTGATGAGTGCAAGATGGTTCAGTGTGGAGGACACTGAGTTTGGGTCCTCAGCCATTCTTATGCCCCTGAGTCAGTAGGAGGGAGTGAGGGCGGGGAGCCACACACCCCCTTGGAGGATGAGATGAGCCCTCCCCTTATCCTGAGGACCAGAAATCATATCTACCCATATATGGGCTCCATCTCACAGAACCGTACAGGTCAGGGCAGATTTATTAACATTTTCAGGTCTGTCTCGATTTACCCAGCGCCCTGATACCAGACATGAGGGGTGGGACCCCTGTGGTATCACCAGGGCACTTTGAAACTGCCTAGCTGGCAGTCCTTACCTCCGAAGGTTCTGAAACTTCCTCAGAACCAGCACCGGGGCTCATGCTACACTTCCCCCCACGTTTGGTGAAGCTGCCATCTCAGGAACCCCAGAAATATTACAGATCTGGGAAGTTATGGATTATGCCATGAGCCTCAGGTTAATTCAGGAGGTGTTTTAGCTGCTAACAGCTGACTTTCCTTTGATCTTTAGCAGAGAACAGAGTGTCAAGACCTCCCGTGGATTCGTAGCCTGCTTGGCTGCACATTCCTTGGTTAATTAACATCTCCATGAGATCAGCTAAGTGTCACCTGGTTCCCAGAGCCAAAAGGGAAATTGTGCCTTCCACAGGGAATATGTCCAAGCTAATTAACACCTTCCCCCCAGGCTGTCATTTCAGCTAAGACAGATTTCCCAGCTGTTCCTAAGCAGAGGGATACTGCACATCAGATCTTGGTTTTATTGATCTGAGGCGCAATCGATGCAGGAATCGAGTGCGATCGTTCTTTTCTTCACGGGCGGTTCCAGGACGCGCCTGCGTCCCCGCAATCGTCCGTGACAGCCCTCCCCCTTGTCCGTGGCTTAGCCATTCATCCGCAAGATGTGTGGCGGCGCCGCTAACCTGGCTGACGGGCCTCGAGTTGCCGGTACGGCGGGAAAACCTATTGGAGCCTGTGGCTCGGTTCCCCTGGACCGGTCGCGGTCTGCTACCCTCAGGGTTGACCCAACATGGACCGTTCTGGACAGGGCGTTTGCGCCACTGCAGTCGGACGTGGTGTCTGCCGGGACTGCTGACAACGGGCAGTGGGTTGGTTAGGTCAACAGCCAGCCCACGCAGGGTTCCCCTGCTGAGTGGCTGTGGACCTAAGGGAACCCCGCGGGAATCCCTGGACCTTCCCAGCTCCTGACAGACGGCACATGCCCTGCAGTAGTTTGCTACATCCCTGTTCATCCGGGGCCAATAAAACTGGTTCCGAATACCGGCAAGTGTCTTGCGGACCCCTGAGTGCCCTGTCAGAGGATTACCATGTGCGGATTTCAGCACATGTCCCCTGAATGCACTCGGGACCACAAGCCATTTGGTATTCGCGTGGGATCTACCTGTAGGGGGCTGTACAGACTCACTGTACAGTCTCCCACCTTCCCAGTACACCTTGAAAGCGGCCCCGTCTGCGAGGGGCTCAGCGGCTTGCTGCCTGAGCACCTCCAGGCTTGGGTCACTTTGTAGTGCGGCTGAGAATACGGCGCTGTCAGTTTCAGCCAACTGGCTCATGTCACACGAGGCCAGCGGCTGAAAGGTCTCATCCCTGCGGTCAGAGGAGGGGGAGGAGGCCGGAACCCCCTCCACCTGTTCTGAGCTCAGGTTCTGAGCAGTGCAGCTGCGCGGTACTGCTAGCACAGGTACACTGTCAGAATGGCACAGACGGGCATTACTCAAATCATCATTGCATGCAGTAATGACATTGACAGGTATAGACATTTTTTCATTACAGACAGGTTGTACAAGAAACTCAGGTACAGTTACAGCATCATCACAACAGACAGTCTGTACATCAAACTCAGGTGCCTTTGAAGCAGGCACTATTGAACCTGGTACCCTTGAACTGGGCACATTCAACCCGCCTCCCCCTGGTGCTCCCCCAAGTGTATAAAGTACCTGGTGGTGGGCGGAGAGTCCGTCTCCTCCCGTGAGCGACAAGGCGGTCGTGGCAGGTTCATAGTAGGACACAAGCTTGCCCAAATCAGTCCCCAGCAACACAGGGACTGGGAGATCCTTCATAACCCCAACAACCCTTTCTTGGATTCCTCCCACTCCCCAATCCAGCTTCACTGTTGCGTGGGCTATGTGAAAAAGGGTGCCCTCTACTCCAGTAAGGGCAAGGGATCGGCTGGAGCTGATGCTCTCCTTTGGCACAAGATGTGAGTGAACTAACGTGATGTCAGCTCCGGTGTCTCGGAATCCGGTGACAACTTTGCCGTTCACTCTAACAAGTTGCTGCTGGTCGGTTCGGTCGCGGATTTCCTTTACGCGTGCAAACAGGACAAAATCTGATGATCCAGGCTGTGGTTCGCTGGCGGGTTGCCTCTGCTGTGGGTGAGGTGCAGGTGATGCAGATGATCCAGGTGCTGGTGGTGTCTGTCTCCGCTCCGGACAGTCGAATTTCATGTGTCCGGGCTGGCGGCAGTAGTGACAGGTGACCTCTCCAGGCGCTGCAGGCCTGGGTGCAGCAGCTGCGCTGGGTGGCCTCTGTGGCGGACGGCTCACAGGGGCAGGAGGGTCTGCCGAGGTATTGGGCTGACCTCCTCTCCAGCTGGATGGGACAGTTCTGCGTGTATCAGCCACCCGGGTAGTTGCAAAAGTCTCAGCAAGGTCTGCAGCGACAGTTGCTGAAGCCGGCTTGCGTTCTAGCACAAATTGTCGTACATCAGCAGGGCAAATGTTCAGAAATTGTTCCAGGACTATCAAGTCCTCCAGGACGCCATAAGACCCTTTGGTGAGGCCTAGTGTCCACTGGCGGAGTGTGGTGAGCAAGCTGCTGGCCACATCTCGGTACGAATCAGAAGACTTTTTCTGCCAGGCCCTGAACTTTTTCAGATAGGCTTCTGGCGTCAGCTGGTACTTAGTAATGATAGCGTCTTTTATAGCAGCATAATCATTATCCTTCTCCGCAGGCAATTCTGCAAAGGCATCAAGCGCTTTGTAGCGCAGCAACGGTGTCAGATGTCTGGCCCACTGGTCTTGGGACAGACGATACTGACGGCATGCTTTTTCAAAAGACCGCAAAAACAAGTCAATGTCAGTGTCTTTTTCAATATTAGCAAATTTAAATTTTGCACTTACGGGTGCTGCAGCTCCTTCAGCAGGGAGGCTGGGCGGTGAACTCCGGCTGGCCTGTTGCACTTTTGCCATGTTTAGCTCATGCTGTCGTTGGCGCTCCCGTTCTCGCTCAGCGGCATCCCTCTCCGCGTGGCGTTCAGCAGCAGCAGCTTTGCGTTCTGCAGATTGGCGCTCCCGTTCCTCTCGTGCTTCCATGTACTGCATGTACTTGTCCAGGTCAGTGTCCATCAGCTTTTGTAATGCCTGCTGCATTAGCGGATCAGTACAAACGGACAGTCCAGTACTGGCCGGTTCCAGGCGAGTACTTTCAGAAACTCTGGGATTGGGGTCCATACTGACAGTCTCTGGCGTAACTGTTGCAACAGGGCCCGCAGGATGCTCAACCTCTGTACGCCTAGGATCTTCAGCCTCTGGTTCCCCTTGCCTTGAGTCAGATGGGGCAGCGTCTACCTCAGCAGACACATCCAGCTCCCGCGGTTGCTGGGTATCCCATTGAAACAAGTCATTTACCATGTCCTGTTTGTTCCTGCGGAGGGTGTCAATGCCCCGCAGCTGACAAAGATTTTCCAGGTCGGATACGGCCATGAGCTTGTAGTTCCCGGACATTTCCATGCCAAATAAAATAAAACTTTTGGGGAGGGGTACTGGCTACACAGTCTCTCTGTATATATAAAAAATATATTGCCTTCCAGCTACACCAACGAATTAGTTCGTTTCTCGATAGCGCTAGCGCTATCGCAGATACTTTCAGCACAACACAGGTCCCAACCGCTGCCTAACACTGTCACAAGAGCCCTCCGTGGCTGACCGCACTTAGCCTTCTAAACGGTGCCAGCGCACAGATCGTGCGAACTCTGGTCGCAGTCAATGCGCAGGAACCGTTAAGAATTAGCCGCAGACAACTCAGAAGGGAGCCTGTGAGACACGGGTAATTACAACGTCACCTACTGGTTCAGAGTAAACTGCCACCACCGCGGTTACTATGGGACCGTGGGGCCCACTAACTGACTGACTAATCCTGCGAATAAAACGGTTAAACACACGATATTCTGTCTAGCCAACAACAAACAAACAGTAGCGTATCTTCAGAGACCCGGGATCATTTCTGTGTGTGCTGATAAGCAGGGTAGCGAAACAGTGAATGACTTGGGGAAAGTCGTTTATTCACGCAATATAAATAATTAATATATACAGACAATTATGAAAATCAACAATTATTAAAACAGTAATAGCCAGTATGAAAAATAAAAGAAGGGAGAAAAATACTTAGTTCCTGGAAAGATGTCCTTATTGTGGGAAAAATCATAAAGTCCTTGGTTTCAAAGTCCAGAGTTCAGAGTTCAGACCAGGTGGATGCCAGCATATCCTCAAGCTGGCATCTGATGAGTGCAAGATGGTTCAGTGTGGAGGACACTGAGTTTGGGTCCTCAGCCATTCTTATGCCCCTGAGTCAGTAGGAGGGAGTGAGGGCGGGGAGCCACACACCCCCTTGGAGGATGAGATGAGCCCTCCCCTTATCCTGAGGACCAGAAATCATATCTACCCATATATGGGCTCCATCTCACAGAACCGTACAGGTCAGGGCAGATTTATTAACATTTTCAGGTCTGTCTCGATTTACCCAGCGCCCTGATACCAGACATGAGGGGTGGGACCCCTGTGGTATCACCAGGGCACTTTGAAACTGCCTAGCTGGCAGTCCTTACCTCCGAAGGTTCTGAAACTTCCTCAGAACCAGCACCGGGGCTCATGCTACACTTCCCCCCACGTTTGGTGAAGCTGCCATCTCAGGAACCCCAGAAATATTACAGATCTGGGAAGTTATGGATTATGCCATGAGCCTCAGGTTAATTCAGGAGGTGTTTTAGCTGCTAACAGCTGACTTTCCTTTGATCTTTAGCAGAGAACAGAGTGTCAAGACCTCCCGTGGATTCGTAGCCTGCTTGGCTGCACATTCCTTGGTTAATTAACATCTCCATGAGATCAGCTAAGTGTCACCTGGTTCCCAGAGCCAAAAGGGAAATTGTGCCTTCCACAGGGAATAAGTCCAAGCTAATTAACACCTTCCCCCCAGGCTGTCATTTCAGCTAAGACAGATTTCCCAGCTGTTCCTAAGCAGAGGGATACTGCACATCAGATCTTGGTTTTATTGATCTGAGGCGCAATCGATGCAGGAATCGAGTGCGATCGTTCTTTTCTTCACGGGCGGTTCCAGGACGCACCTGCGTCCCCGCAATCGTCCGTGACACCAATATTCATATGTTCTCCATATTTCCTTCATAATTCCTGGCATAGCAGATCTCCCTGCCCATGACATCTGCACAGGTTATGGGATTCCACAGGGCGCTGGTTCTGACAGGTTTACGGACCAATCGGACTGCCAGATCTAGCGTAAGATTGTTTTAAAATAACCCTCTAATACCCCAGGGGTCTGATCCCCCAAGTTTGGTATCAACGTTCTTGATAAATTCTGACAAACCTAAAAATGTTACTAGATTTAACATAACTTGTATGGTTTGCAGATGAGCACACTTATCATGGTTCAGGTAAATTCTTGCCTCTATGAGAGGGGCAGAGACCTCCTGTTCCAAAGAGGTGTGTGATCCACGCCCCCTAACCCCTCCTTGCTGGAGTGGGGGCTATAACCAGACAGAGCCCAGAAAGCTCTGCGTCCTTTACCTTCAATCTGATGCCTAGTAACATCCTGGCAGCCCGCAGGGACACGGGCCAACCTCCATCTTTGAACTTTCTAACAAAGGCCTGTTGGCCGCATGGCAACCGCCATTTTGGGACTTTCGCCAAAGACTTGCGATTGCCGCATGAACTACCAATAACGGTATTTGAACTGTATATAATCAGACATCCTGTTCCTTTTCTTGCCTTCTCTCTGTCAATCAATCTGTTCTAAAATAAGCTGTGTGTATGTAGTTTAGAAATAAACTAACGATTTTATCGTTCAGTCTTGTGCCTGTTCTGGTCATCTGATTGCTGCTATAACGAGTCTGCCCTCTGAAGAGTCAGTCATACTACCGCATCGTTTTATGATTTGCTTATAAATTGTTTGCTAGCTAGGTTGTAAATAACCGTTTCTTCCTTCTAGGATTAGCTAGTACCAGATTTCCTGTGCGAAATCGATAACGTTAGTTTCTCGATTGTAAATACAATTCGAGATTGCATCATATAGGGACCCAGTAACCTTTCTTTAACGTCACATTGCTCACAGTCTTTAAGCCGTCTGAAGTGACTATTCCCCAAACGGTGACTTGAGCGTGTTGAACGTGGTTGGGCTGGCTACCGTATTATGATAGCGGGAGTCTCTTTCCTCCCTGAACTTGAGAGAGTGGTGGCAGTTATTACCCGATTTCCAGCTCGAAATCGATATTTTTAGTGTACCGATTGTATATACAATCAAAATTGTACATGTATGGGCACCTCCAACCAATCTTAACCGTTTACTACGCACACAGTGAATTTGCCTCCAGCAGTCTCTAGTGCATGAGACCTGCATGGCAACAGTGGCCTAGTAATACGGGATTGGTGGATGTTTGTCCCATTACATATTGTCGGCAGCTGCGCGACCAATCTTTATTGTCAGTCTGTTCACCGTACTTCTTGCGTATGCTAACGGGAGCAGATTAGACGGGATTGGCACGCTCTGTCGCCCTTTTCTTCTTACCTCCGACGATCCAGCAACCGGTCTCGTTGTCCGTCTGCGCCCGTACTTCCTGCGTACGCTAACGGGAGCAGATCTCGACAGGACCGCGGGGCTGGATTGTCACACATACGTCCCGCTTTACCCGGGACACGTCCCGCCTTCGGGGGGCGCTGTCCCAGGCTGCATGAGGTCCCGGGAAACGTCCCGCTTTTAGCAGCGGGACGTCCCGGCCTCGGGACTCTGGCCACCGTACAGTGAACTAGCCGCAGCGTCTACTAGACACTGCGCTAGTTCATTCCCCGCAGCCCCGCTCCAGCCTGCAATGTTCTCCTCCGGCAGGCACAGGCAGAGCAGGGCTACGGGAAGATGGCGTCCGGAGGCGGAGCCCTGTATTGGAGACTATTTGTCTCCAGTACAGGGCTCCGCCTCCGGACGCCATCTTGCCGTAGCCCTGCTCTGCCTGTGAGAGGCTGAGCGGGAGATTGAACATCGTCCAGGCCAGGGGGAGCTGCACCTGAGGCACCAGAGGCCGGCTGCGTGAGGGGACGTCTTCTGCCAGGTAAGTAAATGCCTTTTCTTGCAGGTGAAGTGTTTGGCCGCATTGCGTGTATTTTGTACTGACATGTTTGCCCACAGTGCGTTTATCTTGTACTGACATGTTTGGCCGCATTGCGTGTATTTTGTACTGACATGTTTGCCCGCAGTGCGTTTATATTGTACTGACATGTTTGGCCGCATTGCGTGTATTTTGTACTGACATGTTTGCCCGCAGTGCGTTTATCTTGTACTGACATGTTTGGCCGCATTGCGTGTATTTTGTACTGACATGTTTGCCCGCAGTGTGTTTATCTTGTACTGACATGTTTGCCCGCAGTGCGTTTATTTTGTACTGACATGTTTGCCCGCAGTGCGTTTATTTTGTACTGACATGTTTGCCCGCAGTGCGTTTATTTTGTACTGACATGTTTGCCCGCAGTGCATTTATTTTGTACTGACATGTTTGCCCGCAGTGCGTTCATTTTGTACTGACATGTTTGCCCCCATTGCGTTTATTTTGTACTGACATATTTGCCCCCATTGTGTTTATTTTATGCTGACATGTTGCCCGCAATGCGATTATTTTGTGCTGAAATGTTGCCCATTGCGTTTATTTTGTGGTGTCTGGGGTAACTGTTGCTGCATTTATTATTTAATGGTCATAGTTGGCTGTGTTTGCTGCTTTGGGGTTATGGCATACTATTAAATAGCATCACACAGTTTCTGCACACCTATGATGTGAATCCACGTTTGACCACATCACGGCGTAAACACTGCTTTCTTATGCCTCGCTGTTGCATCATTCTGTTAGCTCCGCCCATAGAATGTCATGACCACGCCCATTTTTCGCGTGCGCTGCAGACACCAAATTTTTCGGCGCGGCCCCTGTTTTTCGCCCCCCCCCCCCAATTCACCCCTTCCCAGGTTAAGCCTACAAAAATCTGGTCACTCTAGATAAGTAGACTCTAACATGATCACTACATTCTAGGGGCCTGCTGGTAGTGATAGGCAGATTGTAGTAGCAGGCAGGTAGTGATAAGTAGACTCTAACATGATCACTACATTCTACGGGCCTGCTGGTAGTGATAGGCAGATTGTAGTAGCAGGCTGGTAGTGATAAGTAGACGCTAACATGATCACTACATTCTAGTGGCCTGCTGGTTGTGATAGGCAGATTGTAGTAGCAGGCAGGTAGTGATAAGTAGACTCTAACATGATCACTACATTCTAGGGGCCTGCTGGTAGTGGTAGGCAGATTGTAGTAGCAGGCTGGTAGTGATAAGTAGACGCTAACATGATCACTACATTCTAGTGGCCTGCTGGTAGTGATAGGCAGATTGTAGTAGCAGGCTGGTAGTGATAAGTAGACTCTAACATGATCACTACATTCTAGTGGCCTGCTGATAGTGAAAGGCAGATTGTAGTAGCAGGCAGGTAGTGATAAGTAGACTCTAACATGATCATTACATTCTAGTGGCCTGCTGGTAGTGATAGGCAGATTGTAGTAGCAGGCTGGTAGTGATAAGTAGACTCTAACATGATCACTATATTCTAGGGGCCTGCTGGTAGTGATAGGCAGATTGTAGTAGCAGGCTGGTAGTGATAAGTAGACTCTAACATGATCACTACATTCTAGGGGCCTGCTGGTAGTGATAGGCAGATTGTAGTAGCAGGCAGGTAGTGATAAGTAGACTCTAACATGATCATTATATTCTAGTGGCCTGCTGGTAGTGATAGGCAGATTGTAGTAGCAGGCTGGTAGTGATAAGTAGACTCTAACATGATCACTACATTCTAGGGGCCTGCTGGTAGTGATAGGCAGATTGTAGTAGCAGGCTGGTAGTGATAAGTAGACTCTAACATGATCACTACATTCTAGGGGCCTGCTGGTAGTGATAGGCAGATTGTAGTAGCAGGCGGGTAGTGATAAGTAGACTCTAACATGATCACTACATTCTAGTGGCCTGCTGGTAGTGATAGGCAGATTGTAGTAGCAGGCTGGTAGTGATAAGTAGACTCTAACATTATCACTACATTCTAGGGGCCTGCTGGTAGTGATAGGCAGATTGTAGTAGCAGGCAGGTAGTGATAAGTAGACTCTAGCAGGATCACTACATTCTAGGGGCCTGCTGGTAGTGATAGGCAGATTGTAGTAGCAGGCAGGTAGTGATAAGTAGACTCTAACATGATCACTACATTCTAGGGGCCTGCTGGTAGAGATAGGCAGATTGTAGTAGCAGGCGGGTAGTGATAAGTAGACTCTAACATGATCACTACATTCTAGTGGCCTGCTGGTAGAGATAGGCAGATTGTAGTAGCAGGCAGGTAGTGATAAGTAGACTCTAACATGATCACTACATTCTAGGGGCCTGCTGGTAGTGGTAGGCAGATTGTAGTATAAGGCAGGTAGTGATCAGTAGACTCTAGCATGATCACTACATTCTAGGGGCCTGCTGGTAGAGATAGGCAGATTGTAGTAGCAGGCTGGTAGTGATAAGTAGACTCTAGCGGGATCACTACATTCTAGGGGCCTGCTGGTAGTAATAGGCAGATTGTAGTAGCAGGCTAGTAGTGATAAGTAGACTCTAGCGGGATCACTACATTCTAGGGGCCTGCTGGTAGTGATAGGCAGATTGTAGTAGCAGGCTGGTAGTGATAAGTAGACTCTAACATGATCACAACATTCTAGGGGCCTGCTGGTAGTGATAGGCAGATTGTAGTAGCAGGCAGGTAGTGATAAGTAGACTCTAGCGGGATCACTACATTCTAGGGGCCTGCTAGTAGTGATAGGCAGATTGTAGTAGCAGGCTGGTAGTGATAAGTAGACTCTAACATGATCACTACATTCTAGGGGCCTGCAGGTAGAGATAGGCAGATTGTAGTATCAGGCAGGTAGTGATCAGTAGACTCTAGCATGATCACTACATTCTAGGGGCCTGCTAGTAGTGATAGGCAGATTGTAGTAGCAGGCTGGTAGTGATAAGTAGACTCTAACATGATCACTACATTCTAGGGGCCTGCTGGTAGTGATAGGCAGATTGTAGTAGCAGGCAGGTAGTGATAAGTAGACTCTAACATGATCATTACATTCTAGTGGCCTGCTGGTAGTGATAGGCAGATTGTAGTAGCAGGCTGGCAGTGATAAGTAGACTCTAACATGATCACTATATTCTAGGGGCCTGCTGGTAGTGATAGGCAGATTGTAGTAGCAGGCTGGTAGTGATAAGTAGACTCTAACATGATCACTACATTCTAGGGGCCTGCTGGTAGTGATAGGCAGATTGTAGTAGCAGGCAGGTAGTGATAAGTAGACTCTAACATGATCATTATATTCTAGTGGCCTGCTGGTAGTGATAGGCAGATTGTAGTAGCAGGCTGGTAGTGATAAGTAGACTCTAACATGATCACTACATTCTAGGGGCCTGCTGGTAGTGATAGGCAGATTGTAGTAGCAGGCTGGTAGTGATAAGTAGACTCTAACATGATCACTACATTCTAGGGGCCTGCTGGTAGTGATAGGCAGATTGTAGTAGCAGGCGGGTAGTGATAAGTAGACTCTAACATGATCACTACATTCTAGTGGCCTGCTGGTAGTGATAGGCAGATTGTAGTAGCAGGCTGGTAGTGATAAGTAGACTCTAACATTATCACTACATTCTAGGGGCCTGCTGGTAGTGATAGGCAGATTGTAGTAGCAGGCAGGTAGTGATAAGTAGACTCTAGCAGGATCACTACATTCTAGGGGCCTGCTGGTAGTGATAGGCAGATTGTAGTAGCAGGCAGGTAGTGATAAGTAGACTCTAACATGATCACTACATTCTAGGGGCCTGCTGGTAGAGATAGGCAGATTGTAGTAGCAGGCGGGTAGTGATAAGTAGACTCTAACATGATCACTACATTCTAGTGGCCTGCTGGTAGAGATAGGCAGATTGTAGTAGCAGGCAGGTAGTGATAAGTAGACTCTAACATGATCACTACATTCTAGGGGCCTGCTGGTAGTGGTAGGCAGATTGTAGTATAAGGCAGGTAGTGATCAGTAGACTCTAGCATGATCACTACATTCTAGGGGCCTGCTAGTAGTGATAGGCAGAATGTAGTAGCAGGCTGGTAGTGATAAGTAGACTCTAACATGATCACTACATTCTAGGGGCCTGCTGGTAGTGATAGGCAGATTGTAGTAGCAGGCAGGTAGTGTTAAGTAGACTCTAGCGGGATCACTACATTCTAGGGGCCTGCTGGTAGAGATAGGCAGATTGTAGTAGCAGGCTGGTAGTGATAAGTAGACTCTAGCGGGATCACTACATTCTAGGGGCCTGCTGGTAGTGATAGGCAGATTGTAGTAGCAGGCTAGTAGTGATAAGTAGACTCTAGCGGGATCACTACATTCTAGGGGCCTGCTGGTAGTGATAGGCAGATTGTAGTAGCAGGCAGGTAGTGATAAGTAGACTCTAGCGGGATCACTACATTCTAGGGGCCTGCTAGTAGTGATAGGCAGATTGTAGTAGCAGGCTGGTAGTGATAAGTAGACTCTAACATGATCACTACATTCTAGGGGCCTGCTGGTAGAGATAGGCAGATTGTAGTATCAGGCAGGTAGTGATCAGTAGACTCTAGCATGATCACTACATTCTAGGGGCCTGCTAGTAGTGATAGGCAGATTGTAGTAGCAGGCTGGTAGTGATAAGTAGACTCTAACATGATCACTACATTCTAGGGGCCTGCTGGGAGTGATAGGCAGATTGTAGTAGCTGGCAGGTAGTGATAAGTAGACTCTAACATGATCACTACATTCTAGGGGCCTGCTGGTAGTGATAGGCAGATTGTAGTAGAAGGCAGGTACGGATAAGTAGACTCTAACATGATCACTACATTCTAGTGGCCTGCTGGTAGTGATAGGCAGATTGTAGTAGCAGGCAGGTAGTGATAAGTAGACTCTTACATGATCACTACATTCTAGGGGCCTGCTGGTAGTGATAGGCAGATTGTAGTAGCAGGCAGGTAGTGATAAGTAGACTCTAACATGATCACTACATTCTAGGGGCCTGCTGGTAGAGATAGGCAGATTGTAGTAGCAGGCGGGTAGTGATAAGTAGACTCTAACATGATCACTACATTCTAGGGGCCTGCTAGTAGTGATAGCCAGATTGTAGTAGCAGGCAGGTAGTGATAAGTAGACTCTAACATGATCACTACATTCTAGGGGCCTGCTGGTAGTGAAAGGCAGATTGTAGTAGCAGGCTGGTAGTGATAGGCAGATTGTAGTATCAGGCAGGTAGTGATCAGTAGACTCTAGCATGATCACTACATTCTAGGGGCCTGCTAGTAGTGATAGGCAGATTGTAGTAGCAGGCTGGTAGTGATAAGTAGACTCTAACATGATCACTACATTCTAGGGGCCTGCTGGTAGTGATAGGCAGATTGTAGTAGCAGGCAGGTAGTGATAAGTAGACTCTAACATGATCACTACATTCTAGGGGCCTGCTGGTAGTGATAGGCAGATTGTAGTAGCAGGCGGGTAGTGATAAGTAGACTCTAACATGATCACTACATTCTAGGGGCCTGCTGGTAGTGATAGGCAGATTGAAGTAGCAGGCGGGTAGTGATAAGTAGACTCTAACATGATCACTACATTCTAGTGGCCTGCTGGTAGTGATAGGCAGATTGTAGTAGCAGTCTGGTAGTGATAAGAAGACTCTAACATGATCACAACATTCTAGGGGCCTGCTGGTAGTGATAGGCAGATTGTAGTAGCAGGCAGGTAGTGATAAGTAGACTCTAGCGGGATCACTACATTCTAGGGGCCTGCTAGTAGTGATAGGCAGATTGTAGTAGCAGGCTGGTAGTGATAAGTAGACTCTAACATGATCACTACATTCTAGGGGCCTGCTGGTAGTGATAGGCAGATTGTAGTAGCAGGCAGGTAGTGATAAGTAGACTCTAGCAGGATCACTACATTCTAGGGGCCTGCTGGTAGTGATAGGCAGATTGTAGTAGCAGGCAGGTAGTGATAAGTAGACTCTAACATGATCACTACATTCTAGGGGCCTGCTGGTAGAGATAGGCAGATTGTAGTAGCAGGCGGGTAGTGATAAGTAGACTCTAACATGATCACTACATTCTAGGGGCCTGCTGGTAGTGGTAGGCAGATTGTAGTAGCAGGCAGGTAGTGATAAGTAGACTCTAACATGATCACTACATTCTAGTGGCCTGCTGGTAGAGATAGGCAGATTGTAGTAGCAGGCAGGTAGTGATAAGTAGACTCTAACATGATCACTACATTCTAGGGGCCTGCTGGTAGTGGTAGGCAGATTGTAGTATAAGGCAGGTAGTGATCAGTAGACTCTAGCATGATCACTACATTCTAGGGGCCTGCTAGTAGTGATAGGCAGAATGTAGTAGCAGGCTGGTAGTGATAAGTAGACTCTAACATGATCACTACATTCTAGGGGCCTGCTGGTAGTGATAGGCAGATTGTAGTAGCAGGCAGGTAGTGTTAAGTAGACTCTAGCGGGATCACTACATTCTAGGGGCCTGCTGGTAGAGATAGGCAGATTGTAGTAGCAGGCTGGTAGTGATAAGTAGACTCTAGCGGGATCACTACATTC
The DNA here is from genome assembly GCF_040937935.1 of Hyperolius riggenbachi. Lineage (NCBI taxonomy): Eukaryota > Metazoa > Chordata > Amphibia > Anura > Hyperoliidae > Hyperolius > Hyperolius riggenbachi. Next base: position 47,627,777 of record NC_090646.1, on the reverse strand, counting down.
TAGGGGCCTGCTGGTAGTGATAGGCAGATTGTAGTAGCAGGCTAGTAGTGATAAGTAGACTCTAGCGGGATCACTACATTCTAGGGGCCTGCTGGTAGTGATAGGCAGATTGTAGTAGCAGGCTGGTAGTGATAAGTAGACTCTAACATGATCACAACATTCTAGGGGCCTGCTGATAGTGATAGGCAGATTGTAGTAGCAGGCAGGTAGTGATAAGTAGACTCTAGCGGGATCACTACATTCTAGGGGCCTGCTAGTAGTGATAGGCAGATTGTAGTAGCAGGCTGGTAGTGATAAGTAGACTCTAACATGATCACTACATTCTAGGGGCCTGCTGGTAGAGATAGGCAGATTGTAGTATCAGGCAGGTAGTGATCAGTAGACTCTAGCATGATCACTACATTCTAGGGGCCTGCTGGTAGTGATAGGCAGATTGTAGTAGAAGGCAGGTACGGATAAGTAGACTCTAACATGATCACTACATTCTAGTGGCCTGCTGGTAGTGATAGGCAGATTGTAGTAGCAGGCAGGTAGTGATAAGTAGACTCTTACATGATCACTACATTCTAGGGGCCTGCTGGTAGTGATAGGCAGATTGTAGTAGCAGGCAGGTAGTGATAAGTAGACTCTAACATGATCACTACATTCTAGGGGCCTGCTGGTAGAGAAAGGCAGATTGTAGTAGCAGGCGGGTAGTGATAAGTAGACTCTAACATGATCACTACATTCTAGGGGCCTGCTAGTAGTGATAGCCAGATTGTAGTAGCAGGCAGGTAGTGATAAGTAGACTCTAACATGATCACTACATTCTAGGGGCCTGCTGGTAGTGAAAGGCAGATTGTAGTAGCAGGCTGGTAGTGATAGGCAGATTGTAGTATCAGGCAGGTAGTGATCAGTAGACTCTAGCATGATCACTACATTCTAGGGGCCTGCTAGTAGTGATAGGCAGATTGTAGTAGCAGGCTGGTAGTGATAAGTAGACTCTAACATGATCACTACATTCTAGGGGCCTGCTGGTAGTGATAGGCAGATTGTAGTAGCAGGCAGGTAGTGATAAGTAGACTCTAACATGATCACTACATTCTAGGGGCCTGCTGGTAGTGATAGGCAGATTGTAGTAGCAGGCGGGTAGTGATAAGTAGACTCTAACATGATCACTACATTCTAGGGGCCTGCTGGTAGTGATAGGCAGATTGAAGTAGCAGGCGGGTAGTAATAAGTAGACTCTAACATGATCACTACATTCTAGTGGCCTGCTGGTAGTGATAGGCAGATTGTAGTAGCAGTCTGGTAGTGATAAGTAGACTCTAACATGATCACAACATTCTAGGGGCCTGCTGGTAGTGATAGGCAGATTGTAGTAGCAGGCAGGTAGTGATAAGTAGACTCTAGCGGGATCACTACATTCTAGGGGCCTGCTAGTAGTGATAGGCAGATTGTAGTAGCAGGCTGGTAGTGATAAGTAGACTCTAACATGATCACTACATTCTAGGGGCCTGCTGGTAGAGATAGGCAGATTGTAGTATCAGGCAGGTAGTGATCAGTAGACTCTAGCATGATCACTACATTCTAGGGGCCTGCTAGTAGTGATAGGCAGATTGTAGTAGCAGGCTGGTAGTGATAAGTAGACTCTAACATGATCACTACATTCTAGGGGCCTGCTGGTAGTGATAGGCAGATTGAAGTAGCAGGCGGGTAGTGATAAGTAGACTCTAACATGATCACTACATTCTAGTGGCCTGCTGGTAGTGATAGGCAGATTGTAGTAGCAGGCTGGTAGTGATAAGTAGACTCTAACATGATCACTACATTCTAGGGGCCTGCTGGTAGTGATAGGCAGATTGTAGTAGCTGGCTGGTAGTGATAAGTAGACTCTAACATGATCACTACATTCTAGGGGCCTGCTGGTAGTGATAGGCAGATTGTAGTAGAAGGCAGGTACGGATAAGTAGACTCTAACATGATCACTACATTCTAGTGGCCTGCTGGTAGTGATCGGCAGATTGTAGTAGCAGGCAGGTAGTGATAAGTAGACTCTTACATGATCACTACATTCTAGGGGCCTGCTGGTAGTGATAGGCAGATTGTAGTAGCAGGCAGGTAGTGATAAGTAGACTCTAACATGATCACTACTTTCTAGGGGCCTGCTGGTAGAGATAGGCAGATTGTAGTAGCAGGCGGGTAGTGATAAGTAGACTCTAACATGATCACTACATTCTAGGGGCCTGCTAGTAGTGATAGCCAGATTGTAGTAGCAGGCAGGTAGTGATAAGTAGACTCTAACATGATCACTACATTCTAGGGGCCTGCTGGTAGTGAAAGGCAGATTGTAGTAGCAGGCTGGTAGTGATAGGCAGATTGTAGTATCAGGCAGGTAGTGATCAGTAGACTCTAGCATGATCACTACATTCTAGGGGCCTGCTAGTAGTGATAGGCAGATTGTAGTAGCAGGCAGGTAGTGATAAGTAGACTCTAGCAGGATCACTACATTCTAGTGGCCTGCTGGTAGAGATAGGCAGATTGTAGTAGCAGGCTGGTAGTGATAAGTAGACTCTAACATGATCACTACATTCTAGAGGCCTGCTGGTAGTGATAGGCAGATTATAGTAGCAGGCAGGTAGTGATAAGTAGACTCCAGCAGGATTACTACATTCTAGTGGCCTGCTGGTAGTGATAGGCAGATTGTAGTAGCAGGCAGGTAGTGATAAGTAGACTCTAACATGATCACTACATTCTAGGGGCCTGCTAGTAGTGATAGCCAGATTGTAGTAGCAGGCAGGTAGTGATAAGTAGACTCTAACATGATCACTACATTCTAGGGGCCTGCTGGTAGTGAAAGGCAGATTGTAGTAGCAGGCTGGTAGTGATAGGCAGATTGTAGTATCAGGCAGGTAGTGATCAGTAGACTCTAGCATGATCACTACATTCTAGGGGCCTGCTAGTAGTGATAGGCAGATTGTAGTAGCAGGCTGGTAGTGATAAGTAGACTCTAACATGATCACTACATTCTAGGGGCCTGCTGGTAGTGATAGGCAGATTGTAGTAGCAGGCGGGTAGTGATAAGTAGACTCTAACATGATCACTACATTCTAGGGGCCTGCTGGTAGTGATAGGCAGATTGTAGTAGCAGGCGGGTAGTGATAAGTAGACTCTAACATGATCACTACATTCTAGGGGCCTGCTGGTAGTCATAGGCAGATTGTAGTAGAAGGCTGGTAGTGATAAGTAGACTCTAACATGATCACTACATTCTAGGGGCCTGCTGGTAGTGAAAGGCAGATTGTAGTAGCAGGCTGGTAGTGATAGGCAGATTGTAGTATCAGGCAGGTAGTGATCAGTAGACTCTAGCATGATCACTACATTCTAGGGGCCTGCTGGTAGTGATAGGCAGATTGTAGTAGCAGGCAGGTAGTGATAAGTAGACTCTAACATGATCACTACATTCTAGGGGCCTGCTGGTAGTGATAGGCAGATTGTAGTAGCAGGCGGGTAGTGATAAGTAGACTCTAACATGATCACTACATTCTAGTGGCCTGCTGGTAGTGATAGGCAGATTGTAGTAGCAGGCTGGTAGTGATAAGTAGACTCTAGCAGGATCAATACATTCTAGGGGCCTGCTGGTAGTGATAGGCAGATTGTAGTAGCAGGCTGGTAGTGATAAGTAGACTCTAACATGATCACTACATTCTAAGGGCCTGCTGGTAGTGATAGGCAGATTGTAGTAGCAGGCTGGTAGTGATAAGTAGACTCTAGCAGTATCAATACATTCTAGGGGCCTGCTGGTAGTGATAGGCAGATTGTAGTAGCAGGCTGGTAGTGATAAGTAGACTCTAACATGATCACTACATTCTAGGAGCCTGCTGGTAGTGATAGGCAGATTGTAGTAGCAGGCAGGTACGGATAAGTAGACTCTAACATGATCACTACATTCTAGGGGCCTGCTGGTAGTGATAGGCAGATTGTAATAGCAGGCAGGTAGTGATAAGTAGACTCTAACATGATCACTACATTCTGGGGGCCTGCTGGTAGTGATAGGCAGATTGTAGTAGCAGGCAGGTAGTGATAAGTAGACTCTAACATGATCACTACATTCTAGGGGCCTTCTGGTAGTGATACGCAGATTGTAGTAGCAGGCAGGTAGTGATAAGTAGACTCTAACATGATCACTACATTCTAGGGGCCTGCTGGTAGAGATAGGCAGATTGTAGTAGCAGGCAGGTAGTGATAAGTAGACTCTAGCGGATCACTACATTCTAGGGGCCTGCTGGTAGTGATAGGCAGATTGTAGTAGCAGGCTGGTAGTGATAAGTAGACTCTAATATGATCACTACATTCTAGGGGCCTGCTGGTAGTGATAGGCAGATTGTAGTAGCAGGCGGGTAGTGATAAGTAGACTCTAGCAGGATCACTACATTCTAGTGGCCTGCTGATAGTGATAGGTAGATTGTAGTATCAGGCTGGTAGTGATACGTAGACTCTAACATGATCACTACATTCTAGGGGCCTGCTGGTAGAGATAGGCAGATTGTAGTAGCAGGCAGGTAGTGATAAGTAGACTCTAGCGGATCACTACATTCTAGGGGCCTGCTGGTAGTGATAGGCAGATTGTAGTAGCAGGCTGGTAGTGATAAGTAGACTCTAATATGATCACTACATTCTAGGGGCCTGCTGGTAGTGATAGGCAGATTGTAGTAGCAGGCAGGTAGTGATAAGTAGACTCTAGCGGGATCACTGCATTCTAGGGGCCTGCCGGTAGTGATAGGCAGATTGTAGTATCAGGCAGGTGGTGATAAGTAGACTCTAACATGATCACTACATTCTAGAGGCCTGCTGGTAGTTATAGGCAGATTGTAGTAGCAGGCTTGTAGTGATAAGTAGACTCTAACATGATCACTACATTCTAGGGGCATGCTGGTAGTGATAGGCAGATTGTCGTAGCAGGCAGGTAGTGATAAGTAGACTCTAGCAGGATCACTACATTCTAGGGGCATGCTGGTAGTGATAGGCAGATTATAGTAGCAGGCAGGTAGTGATAAGTAGTATCTAGCAGGTTTACTACATTCTAGTGGCCTGCTGGTAGTGATAAGCAGATTGTAGTAGCAGGCAGGTAGTGATAAGTAGACTCTAGCAGGATCACTACAGTCTAGTGGCCTGCTGGTAGTGATAGGCAGATTATAGTAGCAGGCTGGTAGTGATAAGTAGACTATAGCAGGATTACTACATTCTAGTGGCCTGCTGGTAGTGATAGGCAGATTGTAGTAGCAGGCTGGTAGTGATAAGTAGACTCTAACATGATCACTACATTCTAGGGGCCTGCTGGTAGTGATAGGCAGAGTGTACTAGCAGGCAGGTAGTGATAAGCAGACTCTAACATGATCACTACATTCTAGGGGCCTGCTGGTAGTGATATGCAGATTGTAGTAGCAGGCAGGTAGTGATAAGTAGACTCTAGCAGGATCACTACATTCTAGGGGCCTGCTGGTAGTGATAGGCAGATTGTAGTAGCAGGCAGATAGTGATAAGTAGACTCTAGCATGATCACTACATTCTAGGGGCCTGCTGGTAGTGGTAGGCAGATTGTAGTAGCAGGCAGGTAGTGATAAGTAGACTCTAACATGATCACTACATTCTAGTGGCCTGCTGGTAGAGATAGGCAGATTGTAGTAGCAGGCAGGTAGTGATAAGTAGACTCTAACATGATCACTACATTCTAGGGGCCTGCTGGTAGTGGTAGGCAGATTGTAGTATAAGGCAGGTAGTGATCAGTAGACTCTAGCATGATCACTACATTCTAGGGGCCTGCTAGTAGTGATAGGCAGAATGTAGTAGCAGGCTGGTAGTGATAAGTAGACTCTAACATGATCACTACATTCTAGGGGCCTGCTGGTAGTGATAGGCAGATTGTAGTAGCAGGCAGGTAGTGTTAAGTAGACTCTAGCGGGATCACTACATTCTAGGGGCCTGCTGGTAGAGATAGGCAGATTGTAGTAGCAGGCTGGTAGTGATAAGTAGACTCTAGCGGGATCACTACATTCTAGGGGCCTGCTGGTAGTGATAGGCAGATTGTAGTAGCAGGCTAGTAGTGATAAGTAGACTCTAGCGGGATCACTACATTCTAGGGGCCTGCTGGTAGTGATAGGCAGATTGTAGTAGCAGGCTGGTAGTGATAAGTAGACTCTAACATGATCACAACATTCTAGGGGCCTGCTGGTAGTGATAGGCAGATTGTAGTAGCAGGCAGGTAGTGATAAGTAGACTCTAGCGGGATCACTACATTCTAGGGGCCTGCTAGTAGTGATAGGCAGATTGTAGTAGCAGGCTGGTAGTGATAAGTAGAATCTAACATGATCACTACATTCTAGGGGCCTGCTGGTAGAGATAGGCAGATTGTAGTATCAGGCAGGTAGTGATCAGTAGACTCTAGCATGATCACTACATTCTAGGGGCCTGCTAGTAGTGATAGGCAGATTGTAGTAGCAGGCTGGTAGTGATAAGTAGACTCTAACATGATCACTACATTCTAGGGGCCTGCTGGTAGTGATAGGCAGATTGTAGTAGCTGGCAGGTAGTGATAAGTAAACTCTAACATGATCACTACATTCTAGGGGCCTGCTGGTAGTGATAGGCAGATTGTAGTAGAAGGCAGGTACGGATAAGTAGACTCTAACATGATCACTACATTCTAGTGGCCTGCTGGTAGTGATAGGCAGATTGTAGTAGCAGGCAGGTAGTGATAAGTAGACTCTTACATGATCACTACATTCTAGGGGCCTGCTGGTAGTGATAGGCAGATTGTAGTAGCAGGCAGGTAGTGATAAGTAGACTCTAACATGATCACTACATTCTAGGGGCCTGCTGGTAGAGATAGGCAGATTGTAGTAGCAGGCGGGTAGTGATAAGTAGACTCTAACATGATCACTACATTCTAGGGGCCTGCTAGTAGTGATAGCCAGATTGTAGTAGCAGGCAGGTAGTGATAAGTAGACTCTAACATGATCACTACATTCTAGGGGCCTGCTGGTAGTGAAAGGCAGATTGTAGTAGCAGGCTGGTAGTGATAGGCAGATTGTAGTATCAGGCAGGTAGTGATCAGTAGACTCTAGCATGATCACTACATTCTAGGGGCCTGCTAGTAGTGATAGGCAGATTGTAGTAGCAGGCTGGTAGTGATAAGTAGACTCTAACATGATCACTACATTCTAGGGGCCTGCTGGTAGTGATAGGCAGATTGTAGTAGCAGGCAGGTAGTGATAAGTAGACTCTAACATGATCACTACATTCTAGGGGCCTGCTGGTAGTGATAGGCAGATTGTAGTAGCAGGCGGGTAGTGATAAGTAGACTCTAACATGATCACTACATTCTAGGGGCCTGCTGGTAGTGATAGGCAGATTGAAGTAGCAGGCGGGTAGTGATAAGTAGACTCTAACATGATCACTACATTCTAGTGGCCTGCTGGTAGTGATAGGCAGATTGTAGTAGCAGTCTGGTAGTGATAAGTAGACTCTAACATGATCACAACATTCTAGGGGCCTGCTGGTAGTGATAGGCAGATTGTAGTAGCAGGCAGGTAGTGATAAGTAGACTCTAGCGGGATCACTACATTCTAGGGGCCTGCTAGTAGTGATAGGCAGATTGTAGTAGCAGGCTGGTAGTGATAAGTAGACTCTAACATGATCACTACATTCTAGGGGCCTGCTGGTAGAGATAGGCAGATTGTAGTATCAGGCAGGTAGTGATCAGTAGACTCTAGCATGATCACTACATTCTAGGGGCCTGCTAGTAGTGATAGGCAGATTGTAGTAGCAGGCTGGTAGTGATAAGTAGACTCTAACATGATCACTACATTCTAGGGGCCTGCTGGTAGTGATAGGCAGATTGAAGTAGCAGGCGGGTAGTGATAAGTAGACTCTAACATGATCACTACATTCTAGTGGCCTGCTGGTAGTGATAGGCAGATTGTAGTAGCAGGCTGGTAGTGATAAGTAGACTCTAACATGATCACTACATTCTAGGGGCCTGCTGGTAGTGATAGGCAGATTGTAGTAGCTGGCTGGTAGTGATAAGTAGACTCTAACATGATCACTACATTCTAGGGGCCTGCTGGTAGTGATAGGCAGATTGTAGTAGAAGGCAGGTACGGATAAGTAGACTCTAACATGATCACTACATTCTAGTGGCCTGCTGGTAGTGATAGGCAGATTGTAGTAGCAGGCAGGTAGTGATAAGTAGACTCTTACATGATCACTACATTCTAGGGGCCTGCTGGTAGTGATAGGCAGATTGTAGTAGCAGGCAGGTAGTGATAAGTAGACTCTAACATGATCACTACATTCTAGGGGCCTGCTGGTAGAGATAGGCAGATTGTAGTAGCAGGCGGGTAGTGATAAGTAGACTCTAACATGATCACTACATTCTAGGGGCCTGCTAGTAGTGATAGCCAGATTGTAGTAGCAGGCAGGTAGTGATAAGTAGACTCTAACATGATCACTACATTCTAGGGGCCTGCTGGTAGTGAAAGGCAGATTGTAGTAGCAGGCTGGTAGTGATAGGCAGATTGTAGTATCAGGCAGGTAGTGATCAGTAGACTCTAGCATGATCACTACATTCTAGGGGCCTGCTAGTAGTGATAGGCAGATTGTAGTAGCAGGCAGGTAGTGATAAGTAGACTCTAGCAGGATCACTACATTCTAGTGGCCTGCTGGTAGAGATAGGCAGATTGTAGTAGCAGGCTGGTAGTGATAAGTAGACTCTAACATGATCACTACATTCTAGAGGCCTGCTGGTAGTGATAGGCAGATTATAGTAGCAGGCAGGTAGTGATAAGTAGACTCCAGCAGGATTACTACATTCTAGTGGCCTGCTGGTAGTGATAGGCAGATTGTAGTAGCAGGCAGGTAGTGATAAGTAGACTCTAACATGATCACTACATTCTAGGGGCCTGCTAGTAGTGATAGCCAGATTGTAGTAGCAGGCAGGTAGTGATAAGTAGACTCTAACATGATCACTACATTCTAGGGGCCTGCTGGTAGTGAAAGGCAGATTGTAGTAGCAGGCTGGTAGTGATAGGCAGATTGTAGTATCAGGCAGGTAGTGATCAGTAGACTCTAGCATGATCACTACATTCTAGGGGCCTGCTAGTAGTGATAGGCAGATTGTAGTAGCAGGCTGGTAGTGATAAGTAGACTCTAACATGATCACTACATTCTAGGGGCCTGCTGGTAGTGATAGGCAGATTGTAGTAGCAGGCGGGTAGTGATAAGTAGACTCTAACATGATCACTACATTCTAGGGGCCTGCTGGTAGTGATAGGCAGATTGTAGTAGAAGGCTGGTAGTGATAAGTAGACTCTAACATGATCACTACATTCTAGGGGCCTGCTGGTAGTGAAAGGCAGATTGTAGTAGCAGGCTGGTAGTGATAGGCAGATTGTAGTATCAGGCAGGTAGTGATCAGTAGACTCTAGCATGATCACTACATTCTAGGGGCCTGCTGGTAGTGATAGGCAGATTGTAGTAGCAGGCAGGTAGTGATAAGTAGACTCTAACATGATCACTACATTCTAGGGGCCTGCTGGTAGTGATAGGCAGATTGTAGTAGCAGGCGGGTAGTGATAAGTAGACTCTAACATGATCACTACATTCTAGTGGCCTGCTGGTAGTGATAGGCAGATTGTAGTAGCAGGCTGGTAGTGATAAGTAGACTCTAGCAGGATCAATACATTCTAGGGGCCTGCTGGTAGTGATAGGCAGATTGTAGTAGCAGGCTGGTAGTGATAAGTAGACTCTAACATGATCACTACATTCTAAGGGCCTGCTGGTAGTGATAGGCAGATTGTAGTAGCAGGCTGGTAGTGATAAGTAGACTCTAGCAGTATCAATACATTCTAGGGGCCTGCTGGTAGTGATAGGCAGATTGTAGTAGCAGGCTGGTAGTGATAAGTAGACTCTAACATGATCACTACATTCTAGGAGCCTGCTGGTAGTGATAGGCAGATTGTAGTAGCAGGCAGGTACGGATAAGTAGACTCTAACATGATCACTACATTCTAGGGGCCTGCTGGTAGTGATAGGCAGATTGTAATAGCAGGCAGGTAGTGATAAGTAGACTCTAACATGATCACTACATTCTGGGGGCCTGCTGGTAGTGATAGGCAGATTGTAGTAGCAGGCAGGTAGTGATAAGTAGACTCTAACATGATCACTACATTCTAGGGGCCTTCTGGTAGTGATACGCAGATTGTAGTAGCAGGCAGGTAGTGATAAGTAGACTCTAACATGATCACTACATTCTAGGGGCCTGCTGGTAGAGATAGGCAGATTGTAGTAGCTGGCGGGTAGTGATAAGTAGACTCTAACATGATCACTACATTCTAGGGGCCTGCTGGTAGTGATAGGCAGATTGTAGTAGCAGGCAGGTAGTGATAAGTAGACTCTAACATGATCACTACATTCTAGGGGCCTGCTGGTAGTGATAGGCAGATTGTAGTAGCAGGCGGGTAGTGATAAGTAGACTCTAGCAGGATCACTACATTCTAGTGGCCTGCTGATAGTGATAGGTAGATTGTAGTATCAGGCTGGTAGTGATACGTAGACTCTAACATGATCACTACATTCTAGGGGCCTGCTGGTAGAGATAGGCAGATTGTAGTAGCAGGCAGGTAGTGATAAGTAGACTCTAGCGGATCACTACATTCTAGGGGCCTGCTGGTAGTGATAGGCAGATTGTAGTAGCAGGCTGGTAGTGATAAGTAGACTCTAATATGATCACTACATTCTAGGGGCCTGCTGGTAGTGATAGGCAGATTGTAGTAGCAGGCAGGTAGTGATAAGTAGACTCTAGCGAGATCACTGCATTCTAGGGGCCTGCCGGTAGTGATAGGCAGATTGTAGTATCAGGCAGGTGGTGATAAGTAGACTCTAACATGATCACTACATTCTAGAGGCCTGCTGGTAGTTATAGGCAGATTGTAGTAGCAGGCTTGTAGTGATAAGTAGACTCTAACATGATCACTACATTCTAGGGGCATGCTGGTAGTGATAGGCAGATTGTCGTAGCAGGCAGGTAGTGATAAGTAGACTCTAGCAGGATCACTACATTCTAGGGGCATGCTGGTAGTGATAGGCAGATTATAGTAGCAGGCAGGTAGTGATAAGTAGTATCTAGCAGGTTTACTACATTCTAGTGGCCTGCTGGTAGTGATAAGCAGATTGTAGTAGCAGGCAGGTAGTGATAAGTAGACTCTAGCAGGATCACTACAGTCTAGTGGCCTGCTGGTAGTGATAGGCAGATTATAGTAGCAGGCTGGTAGTGATAAGTAGACTATAGCAGGATTACTACATTCTAGTGGCCTGCTGGTAGTGATAGGCAGATTGTAGTAGCAGGCTGGTAGTGATAAGTAGACTCTAACATGATCACTACATTCTAGGGGCCTGCTGGTAGTGATAGGCAGAGTGTACTAGCAGGCAGGTAGTGATAAGCAGACTCTAACATGATCACTACATTCTAGGGGCCTGCTGGTAGTGATATGCAGATTGTAGTAGCAGGCAGGTAGTGATAAGTAGACTCTAGCAGGATCACTACATTCTAGGGGCCTGCTGGTAGTGATAGGCAGATTGTAGTAGCAGGCAGATAGTGATAAGTAGACTCTAGCATGATCACTACATTCTAGGGGCCTGCTGGTAGTGATAGGCAGATTGTAGTAGCAGGCTGGTAGTGATACGTAGACTCTAACATGATCACTACATTCTAGGGGCCTGCTGGTAGAGATAGGCAGATTGTAGTAGCAGGCAGGTAGTGATAAGTAGACTCTAGCAGGATCACTACATTCTAGGGGCCTGCTGGTAGTGATAGGCAGATTGTAGTAGCATGCTGGTAGTGATAAGTAGACTCTAATATGATCACTACATTCTAGGGGCCTGCTGGTAGTGATAGGCAGATTGTAGTAGCAGGCAGGTAGTGATAAGTAGACTCTAGCGGGATCACTGCATTCTAGGGGCCTGCTGGTAGTGATAGGCAGATTGTAGTATCAGGCAGGTGGTGATAAGTAGACTCTAACATGATCACTACATTCTAGGGGCCTGCTGGTAGTGATAGGCAGATTGTAGTAGCAGGCTTGTAGTGATAAGTAGACTCTACCATGATCACTACATTCTAGGGGCATGCTGGTAGTGATAGGCAGATTGTCGTAGCAGGCAGGTAGTGATAAGTAGACTCTAGCAGGATCACAACATTCTAGGGGCATGCTGGTAGTGATAGGCAGATTATAGTAGCAGGCAGGTAGTGATAAGTAGACTCTAGCAGGTTTACTACATTCTAGTGGCCTGCTGGTAGTGATAGGCAGATTGTAGTAACAGGCAGGTAGTGATAAGTAGACTCTAGCAGGATCATTACATTCTAGTGGCCTGCTTGTAGTGATAGGCAGATTATAGTAGCAGGCTGGTAGTGATAAGTAGACTCTAGCAGGATTACTACATTCTAGTGGCCTGCTGGTAGTGATAGGCAGATTGTAGTAGCAGGCAGGTAGTGATAAGTAGACTCTAACATGATCACTACATTCTAGGGGCCTGCTGATAGTGATAGGCAGATTGTAGTAGCAGGCAGGTAGTGATAAGTAGACTCTAACATGATCACTACATTCTAGGGGCCTGCTGGTAGTGATAGGCAGATTGTAGTAGCAGGCAGGTAGTTATACGTAGACTCTAGCATGATCACTACATTGTAGGGGCCTGCTAGTAGTGATAGGCAGATTGTAGTAGCAGGCTGGTAGTGATAAGTAGACTCTAACATGATCACTACATTCTAGGGGCCTGCTGGTAGTGATAGGCAGATTATAGTAGCAGGCAGGTAGTGATAAGTAGACTCTGGCAGGATTACTACATTCTAGTGGCCTGCTGGTAGTGATAGGCAGATTGTAGTAGCAGGCAGGTAGTGATAAGTAGACTCTAACATGATCACTACATTCTAGGGGCCTGCTGGTAGTGATAGGCAGATTGTAGTAGCAGGCAGGTAGTGGTAAGTAGACTCTAGCAGGATCACTACATTCTAGTGGCCTGCTGGTAGAAATAGGCAGATTGTAGTAGCAGGCTGGTAGTGATAAGTAGACTCTAACATGATCACTACATTCTAGAGGCCTGCTGGTAGTGATAGGCAGATTATAGTAGCAGGCAGGTAGTGATAAGTAGACTCTAGCAGGATTACTACATTCTAGTGACCTGCTGGTAGTGATAGGCAGATTGTAGTAGCAGGCTGGTAGTGATAAGTAGACTCTAGCAGGATCACTACATTCTAGGGGCCTGCTGGTAGTGATAGGCAGATTGTAGTAGCAGGCTGGTAGTGATAAGTAGACTCTAACATGATCACTACATTCTAGGGGCCTGCTGGTAGTGATAGGCAGATTGTAGTAGCAGGCAGGTAGTGATAAGTAGACTCTAACATGATCACTACATTCTAGGGGCCTGCTGGTAGTGATAGGCAGATTGTAGTAGCAGGCAGGTAGTGATAGGTAGACTCTAACATGATCACTACATTCTAGGGGCCTGCTGGTAGTGATAGGCAGATTGTAGTAGCAGGCAGGTAGTGATAAGTAGACTCTAACTTGATCACTATATTCTAGGGGCCTGCTGGTAGTGATAGGCAGATTGTAGTAGCAGGCAGGTAGTGATAAGTAGACTCTAGCAGGATTACTACATTCTAGTGGCCTGCTGGTAGTGATAGGCAGATTGTAGTAGCAGGCAGGTAGTGATAAGTAGATTCTAACATGATCACTACATTCTAGGGGCCTGCTGGTAGTGATAGGCAGATTGTAGTAGCAGGCAGGTAGTGATAAGTAGACTCTAATATGATCACTACATTCTAGGGGCCTGCTGGTAGTGATAGGCAGATTGTAGTAGCAGGCAGGTAGTGATAAGTAGACTCTAGCAGGATCACTACATTCTAGGGGCCTGCTAGTAGTGATAGGCAGATTGTAGTAGCAGGCAGGTAGTGATAAGTAGACTCTAGCAGGATCACTACATTCTAGTGGCCTGCTGGTAGAGATAGGCAGATTGTAGTAGCAGGCTGGTAGTGATAAGTAGACTCTAACATGATCACTACATTCTAGAGGCCTGCTGGTAGTGATAGGCAGATTATAGTAGCAGGCAGGTAGTGATAAGTAGACTCCAGCAGGATTACTACATTCTAGTGGCCTGCTGGTAGTGATAGGCAGATTGTAGTAGCAGGCAGGTAGTGAAAAGTAGACTCTAACATGATCACTACATTCTAGGGGCCTGCTGGTAGTGATAGGCAGATTGTAGTAGCAGGCAGGTAGTGATAAGTAGACTCTAGCAGGATCACTACATTCTAGTGGCCTGCTGGTAGAGATAGGCAGATTGTAGTAGCAGGCTGGTAGTGATAAGTAGACTCTAACATGATCACTACATTCTAGAGGCCTGCTGGTAGTGATAGGCAGATTATAGTAGCAGGCAGGTAGTGATAAGTAGATTCTAGCAGGATTACTACATTCTAGTGGCCTGCTGGTAGTGATAGGCAGATTGTAGTAGCAGGCGGGTAGTGATAAGTAGACTCTAACATGATCACTACATTCTAGGGGCCTGCTGGTAGTGATAGGCAGATTGTAGTAGCCGGCGGGTAGTGATAAGTAGACTCTAACATGATCACTACATTCTAGGGGCCTGCTGGTAGTGATAGGCAGATTGTAGTAGCAGGCAGGTAGTGATAAGTAGACTCTAACATGATCACTACATTCTAGGGGCCTGCTGGTAGTGGTAGGCAGATTGTAGTAGCAGGCTGGTAGTGATAAGTAGACTGTAGCGGGATCACTACATTCTAGTGGCCTGCTGGTAGTGATAGGAGGATTGTAGTGTCTGACTGGTAGTGCAAAGTAGATTATAGAGGCCAGCAGGTAATGATACACTTATTTCACTAGCAGACAGTTATTGATTGTCCGATTGTTAGTGATCAGCAAGTAGTGCTAGGTAAGTTTTAGTAGTAAATAGTGGAAAGAGGTAACGAGCAGCAATGGCAATGGCAAGGGGTGATGAGCAGCAACAACTGTGGGAAGGGGCAATAAGCAATGATAACTGTGGGAAGAGGCCACCAACAGCAGGAAAGGATGACAAGCAGCAACAATAGTGAGAAGGGGAAATAGCAGCAATGACGTGTTCTAAAGGACGACTTCCAGTGATGACAGCTGGAAGGGGTGGGGAGCAGGATGACAACAGGAAGGGCCAACAGGCAGTGAGTACAGCAGGAAAGGGTTATGAGCAGGGACAGAAGGAGAAAAGGGTGATGACAACATTTGACAGACAGGTAGCAAAGGCAGCAGGAAGAGGTGAGGAGGGATGAAAACAGAAGAGGTTTACAGGTCTTTCTTTTGCAAGGGGCAGATCCTGGTTTGCAGATGGATTCAATGGGGTTAGCGTGATGGCAGCATCATGGTGCAGAGGCTCCCTTCCTTTTGGTTCCTGTCCATGCTGTTCTATTCTTGCATGGGTGTGCAGGGGGCAGGGCCTTCAGTAACAGTAAAACATATGTGAACCCTTTGGAATTATATGGATTTCTGCACAAATTGGTCATAAAATGTGATCTTATCTTCATCTAAATGACAACAATACTGTAGACAATCACAATCTACTTAGACTAATACTGCACTAATAATTAAATGTTTCCATGTTTTCATTGAACACACTATGTAAACATTCACAGTGCAGGTGGGAAATGTATTTGTACCCTTGGATTCACGAACTGGTTGAACCTCCTTAAGCAGCAATAACTTCAACCAAACGTTTCCTGTAGTTGCAGATCAGACAACGGTCGGAAGTAATTTTTGATCATTCTTTTTTACAGAACTCTTTCAGTTCAGCAATATATTTGGGATGTCTGATGTAAATCACTTACTTGAGGCCATGCCACAGCATCTCAATCGGGTCGAGGTCAGGACTCTGACTGGGCAACTCCAGCAGGTGTATTTTCTTCTGTTTAAGCCATTCTGTTGTTGATTTACTTCAATGCTTTGGGTCGTTGTCCTGTTGTAACACCCATCTTTTGCTGAGTGTCAGCTTGTGGACAGATGGCCTTAAAGTGGATCCGAGATGAACTTTTACTCATTGCATAATTGTGTTCCTTTCCTATTGTTTAAAAGGCATTCCTCAAGCCAACTACTTTTTTGTTTTTGTTTTAACACTCTAATTCCCTACAAACTAAAGAAGCCACGCCCACAGGTTTTCAGAGAGCCAAGGCACTTTCAGACAGTACCAAGGGCTCATGGGAGCTCAGTCTGGGCAGGAGGAGGGGGAGGTGTTACTAGCCAGAGATTTCAGAGGCAGAGGGGAGGAGGGGGTTTAGTTTTTTTTTGCTCAAGATGCAGATAAGCCTGCCGCTGTATAATGTTTACAAACAACATGGCTGCTGTCATTGTATCACAGGAATAATCAATCATATTCTATTAAAGCTGTTAGCAGCTAGATTTGCTGTGTAAACTATCTAAACTTTAGATAAGATATATAGACAAGTTACTTGTTATAGTTAGTTTTTCATCTCGGATCCGCTTTAAGTTCTCCTGCTAAATGTATTGATGAACTTGGGAATACATTTTTCCTTCAATGATAGCAATCCATCCAGGCCCTGCTACAGCAAAGAAGCCACAAACCATGATGCCCCCACCACCATACTTCACAGTTGGGATGAATTTGATCTGATAAGGCTGTTCCTGAATGATCCGCCAGGAAAAACCTTATAAGTCCGCCGACAGTGCATACACACGCACTACTGCTGAAAACCTGCCCAGTGGGAGGTGCCGACGGACCCGTCGTTGGCTGCTGTAGTGCGTGTGTACGCACCTTAAGAACTTATGCCTGCTAATTGATATTGACGAGAGCTCCACTCGCCCTGCCCTGAGACTGTAGCGCTCACTATGCTACTCTGATAAGGCGTGTTAACTTTGATAAGGAGTGTTATTTCTGATAAGGAGTGCTATCTATGATAATGCATGCTATTTGTCTTAGTGAATCAAGCCCATAGAGTTGTGTGTTTCTTTCAAACAACTCAACTTTGGTTTCATCTGTCCACAGAATATTTTGCCAGCGCTGCTGTGGAACATCCAGCCTGGTGCTCGTTTGCAAACTTTAAACATGCAGCAATGTTTTTTTTTGGACAGCAGTGGCTTCCTTTGTGGTATCCTCCCATGAACTTTATTCGTGTTTAGCTATCAGGGATGTTAGCATATGCCAGAAACTTTTGTAAGTCTTTAGCTGACACTCCAGGATTCTTCTTCACCTTATTGAGCCTTCTGTGCTGTGCTCTTGCAGTCATCTTTACAGGACGGCCACTCCTAGGGAGAGTAGCAGCAGTGCTGAACTTTCTCCTTAAAAATACAATTTGTCCTACCATGGACTGATGAACAGCAAGGCTTTTGGAGATACTTGTATAACCCTTTCCAGGGTTCACATACTTTTTACTGCTACTGTATGCGTGCAGCTTAGTGGCATACTCCTCTCTTATACATGTGAGGGGCAGGGCATCAGGGAAGCTTGTATTACTGAATATTGCCTGGGTGATTACAGTATGTGGATTGGTTGGAGTTGACAGCAGTCTACAGGAAGAGACCCAGTCCTCCCATGGATAAGGCAACAGCAGAAGTAGGGAAGCTACCCAGCCTATGCATGTGTATGCACACTGTTTATTTATTTAATTATTGTTTTTGGTTGGAATGCCCTGTTTTTCCATGGAACCCTTGTGATTGCAGGGGATAACAGTTATACCCCTTGTTATTCCCCATCATTGTTCTGACCATGACCACCCTTCTGCGCCTTATTCCCATAATATAACCCACACCATTAACCCGCCTGTCATATCCATTGAGTACTTACCCTCTATAACTGTCCAACCAATTACCACTATGAACTCCTGACATATCCTACTACCATAACAATAAATCCTTGCTACTGACATTGTGTAGGAGATTTCAGTTAAACTTACCTTGAGCTTCGTGCAGCCCCCTGGAGTCATTCTGTGCCCACAACGTGCTTCTGAGTCCCTCCGGACAGCAGGGGTGACCCCCAGAAAGCTGGCCCATTGCCATCAGTCACCGGCTACTGCTCATGCATGGCCCTGAGTCTCGCACACCCTGATCTATCTCCCATGGCCAGGTGCATTCTGTACATGCGCAGTAAGCATTTTTGCATACTACGCATGTGCAGAACACTCCCGCCCATGGGACCACAATGAGGAGGCACATGTGCAAAAGTTGGTAACTTCCGGCAGCGGGCCAGCTTTGCGGGGGGTCACCACTGCTGGCCGGAGGGACGCAGAAGTACTTTGTGGGTACAGGATGCATTGTGGGTTGGGTTTGCAGTGTGCTGCAAGTAGCCCCAGGTAAGTTAAGCTCTTTTTTTTACTTTAGATTTCCTTTAAAGTGGATCCGAGATGAACTTTTACTCATTGCATAATTGTGTTCCTTTCCTATTGTTTATAGGGCATTCTTCCTCAAGCCAAATACTTTTTTGTTTTTGTTTTAATACTCTAATTCCCTATAAACTAAACAAGCCTCGCTCCCCCAGCATTTCAGAGAGCCTTGGCATTTTCAGACAGTAGCAAGGGCTCATGGAAGCTCAGTCTGGGCAGGAGGAGGGGGAGGTATTACTAGCCAGAGATTTCAGAGGCAGGAAGATGGAGGAGGAGGGATGATTAGGTTTTTTTACAGGCTGAGTGCTGAAGATGCAGATAAGCTTGCCTGTGTGTAATGTTTACAAACAACATGGCTGCTGTCGTAGCACAGGAAGAAATTATCATATTCTATTGAAGCTGTTTGCAGCTAGATTTGCTGTGTGAACTATCTAAACTTTAGATAAGATATATAAACAAGTTACTTGTTATAGTTAGTTTTTCATCTCGGATCCGCTTTAAAGTCTCTCCTTTAGGATAATATGTTGACTAGGCAGTGGTGTACCTAGGGCATTGGGCAGTCGGTGCTGGATATTAGACACCCCTCCCCCCCTCCCAAAAAAGAAAAGAGCGAGTATGGCATACTAAGAGCTCCACATCAGGTAATGCCACCAGTATAGGTAATATAGGTGCCCCAGTAAAGGTAGCATAGTTGCCCCAGTATATGTAATACAGTTGTCCCCAGTATAGGTAGCTAGTATAGCTCCCCCCAGTATAGTTGCTCCAGTATAGGTAGTATATTTGCCCCCCCCAAGTGTAGCTAGTATAGTGGCCCCCAGTGTACCTAGTATAGTTGCCCCCAGTTTAGGTAGTATAGTTGCCCCCGGTGTAGGTAGGTTAATTGCCCACAGTGTAGCTAGTATAGTTACCCCAGTAGAGATAGTATAGTTGCCCCCAGTGTAAGTAGTTTAGTTGCCCCAGTATAGCTAGTATAGTTGCCCACAGTGAAGATAGTATAGTTGCCCCCCATGTAGCTAGTATAGTTGCCCCAGGAGGGGAATCAGTGCTAGAAGGAGGGACAGTGGCGGGGAGGGGGGCCAGAGCCCCATTCCCACACCTGGGTCCCCTCCTTCGGCTCTTTCTCCCTCTCCATATATCGGCCGCAAGCAGGCGCAGCGGGTGGATAATTAGTCATCTGACCAAGCACTGGAGCACAGCGTCACAATCGTCACAGGTCTCCGCCCTCATTGCCACTCACTGTGCTTCCGCTAATCAGGACGACGGTGACGCTGTGCTCCAGCAGTTGGAACGCGGAAGTCAAGTGGGTAATTATCTGCCCGCCGCACCTGCTTGCCGCCGATATATGGAGGAGACAGAGAGCAGAAGGAGCGGACCTAGGTGAGGGGTTCTGGCCCCCCTCCCCACCACTGTCCCC
The DNA here is from genome assembly GCF_040937935.1 of Hyperolius riggenbachi. Lineage (NCBI taxonomy): Eukaryota > Metazoa > Chordata > Amphibia > Anura > Hyperoliidae > Hyperolius > Hyperolius riggenbachi. The sequence goes on along the minus strand of NC_090646.1, from coordinate 47,607,963 downwards.
CACTGCTCCTCCTTCTAGCACTGCTTCCCCTCCTGCTTTGCGGCTGTGGGGAGTTGTGGCGACACCCCCTTCCTGTCAGACACCCGGTGAGCCACGCCCCCATGCCCAATGGTAGGAACACCCCTGTGACTTGTGAAGGATGGTGAAGGTTATGCAAATAATACCAAGTTGCTGCAGAATTATGACATTTTCTATGCAAACATATGCAGCTGGAATGTGGACAAATTGAATCCCACCTGAGTTTCATTTGTGTCATTAAGTCCAGTTTTAAGCAGCACATATTTGCATAAAAAATTGCAAAATTCCTCATCAACTCAGAATTATTTGCATGTCATTAATCATCCCCAATGTAGACAATAATGTGCTGTGTTGCATTAATATTGACTTCTAATCATGGTTTTTTTTTTTTTTTTTTTTTTTTTTATTGTTTGTTTAGGGGCATTGTAAAACAATGCTTACAGTATGTGAAATAATAATAATAATAATAATAATAATAATAATAATAATAATATTGTTATTGTTATTATTATTATTATTATTATTATTATTATTTACATCTTATATCAAGACTTGGGATCTTTTTTTTCTTTTTTAGGAAAAAGTTGTATTAGATAAAGTATCTGTCTTTATATTATTAGAAATGCATTGCAATAAGTTCTCTTTAATCTCTAACTTTTCCAGTCTATTGCACAGCATGGCTAATAGCTGGTTACACCTGAGGAGCAGATGGCTAACCAATAACTTTACTTTCTTTTCTTAGGGATCTCCCAGAAGACTTTACTTGCTGAGAAGCTAATTGTTAGTTTGCTGAGACGTGTTATTGTAAATTGTAATAGTGTGCCTTGGCTGACATCATCCGGCCGAGGTTAGTTATGAATAGATAAAGTCACAGCGCGTTCACAAAGTCAAATGTTCAAGTGAAATTTACAGGTAACCACGAGAGAGCGGGTGGTGAAATGAGAAATATCGTCTTGCGTAGTGAAATCTTCAAAAAAAGACATTGCCTGTCTTAAAGAAGATCTTTATGGAAAACAATGCTTAGAATGTGAACTCTGCATCTAGTTTGAAGCTATTTTATAGCCGTACATTGTCAATGAGAATTCCAGTGCTCCTTTAGCATTGTTTTAAAACTTTATCTCCTTATTTGAATTGATTTTAGTGTTGTATTCTTTTGCTTTACTGCTTAACCTCTGTTGCTGCTGTTTTAATATTCCTGTTACAGTAATCTGAAATAAATAAAGACACGCATGATCTCGACCCTTTCATCTGAATTACTCTTGGCCACTCCCAGTATTTATGTGTACTGACTGCCCACCCTGGTGCCCACTTTGTCCAACCCAAAACTCCACTCCTCTTATTAGGGGTGGACTGACAACTTATGCCCCCCCCCCCCCCTCGGGCAATAGGGATGCTGTACACCTGCAAGCCACACCTACTTGCACAGCAAAGGTGTAGGTGCCTCCAATATTGGTAGCCAGTACAGTTGCCCCAGTATAGGTTAGATAGATAGGTACCCCCAGTATAGGTTAGATAGGTAGGTTCCCCCAGTATAGGTTAGATAGGTAGGTTCCCGCAGTAAAGGTTAGATAGGTAGGTGTCCCCAGTATAGGTTAGATAGGCAGGTTCCCCCAGTATAGGTTAGATAGGTAGGTGCCTCCAGTATAGGTTAGATAGGTAGGTTCCCCCAGTAAAGGTTAGAAAGGTAGGTGTAATGATCCGCTTAGCTGGCTGCACAGGCAGACAGCTGTTTGACCATTTCTTATGTCTGAGGGATGCAGGTCTCTGGAAAAGAGACCTGGCTTCATCTTGCAACTTGCTTTGCTGAGGGATTTGCATACATGCAAATTGCCCAGCTGTCTCCTTTGAGGGCTGGCAGTATAAAAGCCTTCTTCTCCCACAATCCTTTGCTGGTCATAATGGTTTGTTAACACACTCATGGAGTGCCAGCCTTTCCTGTTGGATTGTTAAAGTTATCTTTATCTAGAGTATTCTGGGGGCTGTATTAGACACCCCTCTAGTTCAGTCAGGTTGTATTATTTGTATTGCCTGTTCTGTCTGTCTGGGGGTGCTAACCAGAGCAGCGGTTGCTACTGGTAGCTCCTTCTGTTCATCTGTTTGTATTGCTTTAGCCTCTAGCAGTAGCGGCTGTGGATTCTTCTGATCTGTATTCTTGGAGGGTAAGCTGGAGCAGCGGTTGCTACTGGCTACCTCATCTTGCTGTACCTGGATCACACTCGCTCTGGCAGAAAAAGCAGTGGATCCTGCTAAGCTCTGTTGCTTTACTTGGATCGCACTCGCTCTGGCAGAAAGAGCAGTGGATCCTGCTAAGCTCTGTTGCTTTACTTGGATCGCACTTGCTCTGGCGGAAAGAGCAGTGGATCCTGCTAACTCTGTTTCCCTACTTGGTTCACACTTGCTCTGGCGGAAGAGCAGTGGATCTTTCTTATCCTGTTCCTGAACCCGGATCGCACTGGCTCTGGCGGAAAGAGCAGTGGATCTTTCCTATCCTGTCCCTGAACCCGGATCGCACTCGCTCTTGTCGGAAAGAGCAGTGGATCATTTCTGTCCTATCCCTGAACCCGGATCGCACTCGCTCTGGCGGAAGAACGGTGGATCGTATCTCTCATATTCCTGTGGTATTTCCATCTGTCTGTCTTGTCTGATACGAACACTTGCCGTAGGCTTGGGGAGGTAACCGTTAAGCAATCGCTCGCGTTCTCTGTTTCGTGTTTGTGTGTCGTGGTTAGTTAGGGTGGCGTGCTTGTCTCTGTTGCGCTTAACGTGCGGAGACCGCGCTGTTAACGCGTTCGCTGTTGCGAATGAGTGCGGTGTTCGTGTTTAGTTAGCATTTGTTATTTTCCTTATCATTCTCATTGTATGATTTACTGTGCCTTTGCTCTGCTCCTGGGTTTACCTCTGCTTAGTCTTGTGTTCCCTCTGACAATTGCCTCTCTCGCGATTGTGTTCCTACTCTGTTTCTGCTGTTGTGTGTGCACCGTCGTGGGTTGGCGACTAGATTGGTGCACACACATACACTCTGTCCCTGTGCTCATTCTCATTCGCAATCGCATCTCTTGCAATTGCGTTCTCACTTGATTTCCTCTGTTGTGTGTTCACCGTCGCAGGTTGGCGACAAGATTGGTGGACATACATACATCCCTTTGCTGTGCTTATTCAGTCTTGTGTCGCTATTAGCAATCGCTATCTCTTGCAATTGCTTTCCCACCTGATCTTCACGGTTGTGAGTTCATCGTCGCGGGTTGGCGACTAGATTGGTGAACACACATTCACCCTGTCGCTGTGCTCTCTGTCTTTAAGGGCTATCTTGCCCTGCTCGGTTGCAATTCGGACAATTCCCATCTGGCATCTGTGGCAGTACAGAGGCTTGCTCCTCTGCACTCCACAGCTCCACCTGCCGGTGGGAATTTCCCTCTACTGGTGCTTTGCACCAAAGCTGGGTTCTCTCCTTTCATAAGCTTGTGGAGGTTTTCCGCCGTGTCAGCGCACGCCTTGTGCGCTGTTTAAAGGAGATAATTCAACAATCGTTACAGTAGGTGCCCACAGTATAGATTAGATAGAGAGGCGCCAGCATATAGGTTAGATAGGTAGGTTCCCCCGTATAGGTTAGATAAGTAGGTGCCCCTAGTATATGTTGGATATGTAGGTGCCCACAGTATAGGTTAGATAGGTAGCTGCCCACAGTATAGGTTATATAGCTAGGTGCTTATAGTATAGGTTAGATAGGTAGGTGCTCGCAGTATTGGCTAGATAGGTAGGTGCCTGCAGTATAGGTTAGATGGGTAGGTGCCCGCACCTGCGGTGGGAGCAGTCATAGTAGTTACAATTCACCTTCCGCCGCCGATCCCCCACAGCCTCTATCTCCTTCCTCACCCAGCATCTGTCTCATTGGTAACAGCGTCCCCTGTGATGACGTGCAGTTACATCATCACAGGGAGGTACCATTACCAATGAGATGGACACCTGGGAGAGAGGAAGGCGATAGAGTCTGTGGGGGATCAGCAATGGAAGGTGAGTTGTAACTATGCCTGCTCCCCCTACCGCTGTGCGCCCCCCTATGTTTCAATCGCCCCAGAGACGGGTACCCTACTGACCATGGGCCCCCGGTCCATGCCTGAGTGCCCTAATGGTCAGTCCACCCCTTCCACTTATTAATCCTTATCACCTTGATGGTAAGCTTATAATCAGATGCTGCTCCCAAGGGTGCAACAACAACTATGAGGCCCTTTTATGAAAATGGTTTATGGGAACCGCCAGGCTTTACCTAGATTCTAAACAATGAACAAGTGTGGCCAACCCTCCCCCCCCCCCCCTCCTTCTCTAACTCCCAATACATGAAAAGCTACCATTCACCATGATAGACAGATTGTAGTGGTCAGCAGGTAGAGATAGGTAAATGATAGTTGCCAGCTGGTAGTGATAGGTAGATTAGTGGTGTGCAGGTAGTGATAGGTAAATTGTAGCAGCAGGCATGTATTAAAAGAGGCAGATTATAGTGGTCAGCAGGTAGCGATAGGTAAATGATAGTTGCCAGCCGGTAGTGTCAGGTAGATTGTAGTCGCATGCAGGTAGTGATAGGTAAATGTTACTGACCAGTAGGTTGTGATAGGTAGATTATTGTAGCAGGCAGGTAGAGATATGTAAATTATAGCAGCAGGCACTTATTTAGATAGGTAGATTGTACTGGCCAGCAGGAAGTTATAGGCAGATTGTAGTAGAGTCTAGTGGCAGACAGGAAGTGATAAGTAGACTCAAGCAGCAGGCCTCTAAAGCCTCATCTACATGCGTAGATGAGGCGGCGATCTGGCGGCTCGATTTGACGCTGGATCGCTTCTTCCGCGTCCCCGCCGCATCCCCGCTCGCTCGCGTGCTTGCCGAATTCGATACCCGCTCGTCCCCGCGCCGCTTATTTTCCGCTCGATTCCCTGCCATTGTCCCCTCGCGGGGAACGAGCAGGAAATCGGCGGTAGCAAGATCCGACCTGTCGGATCTTATCAATCGAGCCGCTGATGCGGCTCGATTGATAAGCCACATCGTTGCCTCATCTACGCGTGTATATGAGGCTTAACGATCACTAAATGCTAGTGGTCTGCTGGTAGTGAGAGGCAGGTTGTAGTGGCCACCATAGTAGACAGTGTTTGTCCAATGTTTAGTGATCAGCAGGTAGTGATCGGTAAGTTCTAGTAGAAGGCAGTGGGAAGCGGTAATGATCGGCAATGACAGCAGAAAGGGGTGATGAGCAGCAATAACAGTAGAAGGGGGCAACAAGCAGTGACGACTGGGGCAATGAGCAATGATAACCATGGGAAGGGGCAACTAACAGCGGGACGGGATGACGAGTGGCAACAAGTGAATGGGCAATAAGCAACAACAACTGCAGGAAGGGGCGACTAACAGTGATAACAATTGGGAGGGGGTTATGAGCAGAGACAATGACTAGAAGGGGCAACAAACAATGACAACAGTTGACAATTAGTGAAGACAGCAGAAAGAGATGTGGTGGAATGGAAACAGAAGAGGTTACACATCTCAGTTTCATAAGGGGCAGTTCTTGGTCTATAGGCAGATTCTATTGGGCTAAGTATCATGACATCATCATGGTGCAGAGGCTCCCGCCCTTCTGCTTCCTGTCCATGCTACCATGTGCGTAACAATAGGGGATGCAGCCCATGCTCTCATGGGGGGCCTGAGCCCCCCCCCCCCTGGAGCCCGCTCAGGGCCGTTTTGGGGGGGCTGGAGGGGTCGCAGCATGAGGGGAGAGCTTGGTGGCACGTCGGTGGGGAGGGGGGCGGTCCTCCCCCTCCCTCACCTCGGGCTCTGCGCTCCCCTCCAGCATTGAATAAAGTGTATGCAGGTGGCGGGCAGCAGCAGATACATACCTTCCATGCACTTCAGTGCGGATGTTTCTCCCTCTAGTGTCTTATGTGATTTCCTGTTTATACAGGAAGTCATGTCAGAAGCTAGAGAGAGGAACATCTGTGGAATGCACGGAAGGTATGTATCTGTCGCTGCCCTGCCGCCTGCATACACTTTATTCAATGCTGGAGGGGAGCGCAGAGGGGAGAGTCCGAGGTGAGGGAGAGGGAGGACCACCCCCCTCCCCACCGACGTGCCACCAAGCTCTCCCCTCATGCTGCGACCCCTCCAGCCCCCCCAAAATGGTCCTGAGCGGGCCCCAGGGGGGAGGGGGGCCGGCGATTCCTAGTTACGCCCCTGCATGCTACTCTATTCTTGCATGCATGTGCAGGGGCAGGGCCTATGAGTGCAGCTTAGTGGCATACTCCTCTCCGATATGTGTGAGGGGTGGAGCATCAGGTCAGTTGTGCCGCTGGTCACATCTTCCTTCATGCCTTGCTGATGAATATCATCCAATCATGTCACCAGGGTTGAATTGACCATAGTCAGCAAAAAGAGACACAGTCCTGCCAGGGATAAGGCAGCATCAGCAGTAGGGAAGATGCTCTGCCTATACACGTGTGTGCACTATTTAAAATAAAATTTTTGGGGTTGGCGTGCCATGTTTGTTCCTGGACCCCTTGTGGTTGCAGGAGATGATAGTGGTGCTCCTAGTTGTCCCCCATCATTGTCCTAATCATCTCTCTGTAACTTATTTCTATAATATAACCCACCCCATCAACTCTCCTTTCATATCCCCTTTATCAGGACTGGTTCACACTTTTGCTGCAATTTGCTTTGTGATTCATGTTCAACATAACGAGAGTCACAATGCAATCATCATGAAAGCCCTGCATGCAGCGTGTCTGCGGATTATGCAAGTCGCAAACACTGCAGTGAGAATGTTTCCCTAGGTATACAATAGCAGCAGCGCTTTCAGCTGAAATGCACCCAAGTGTGACCCCGCCCTCATTAAAACAATGCTTACAATTTGTGGAAATATTAATAATAATAATAATTATGATTCTTATTAGATACTATAGATGGTAAAGTACACACATTGGAGTTTAAAGAGCACACAAAATAATAACGATAATGATGATTATGATGATATTATTATTATTATTATTATTATTATTATTATTATTATTATTATTATTATTATTATTATTATTACATGCAAACCAGTAAAGTAAATCCATGGATATTTATCAATAACAATAATAATAGTTTTCAAAATAATAATAATAATAAGAATAACAATAGTGATTTAAATAATAATAATAATAATAATAATAATAATAATAATAATAATAATAATAATAATAATACTGTTGTTTTGTTGTTATTATTATTATTATTATTATTATTATTATTATTATTATTATTATTATTATCGAATATACTGCAAGAATGTCATAGCAAATTGTTCACATTTTATATCAGGTATACAAGATTTTTTTTTTTGATTTTTTTTTTAAAGAAAAAGTGGTATTTGATATTTGTCTTTATATTGTTGGAAATGTATTGCAATAGGTTCTCTTTAATTTCTCCAGTCTATTGCACAGCATGGCTAATAGCTGGTTACACCTGAGGAGCAGATGGCTAAGCAATAACTTCACTTTCTTTTCTTAGGGATCTCCCAGAAGACTTTACTTGCTGAGAAGCTAATTGTTAGTTTGCTGAGACGTGTTATTGTAAATTGTAATAGTGTGCCTTGGCTGACATCATCCGGACGATGTTAGTTATGAATAGATAAAGTCACAGCGCGTTCACAAAGTCAGAAGTTCAAGTGAAATTTACAGGTAACCACGAGAGAGCGGGTGATGAAATGAGAAATATCGTCTTGCATAGTGAAATCTTCAAAAATACATTGCAAGATGTTTATGGAAAACCGCTTAAAATGTGAACTCTGCATCTAGTTTGGAGCTATTTTCTGGCTGTGCTTTGTCAATGAGAATTGCAATGAGCATTGTTTTAAAGTTTATTTTATTTATTTATGCTATTTTGTATTATTTAAGATTTTTTTTGCTATTGCTTTAATATATATATTGCAATAATAATAAAAAAAAAGATGCTTGCTCTACTATATTTTCATAATTAAATTTTTGGATTCTGTAGTTCACTTCAAACAAAATGCTGTCTTATTTATTAATGTCTCTTAACTTTTTTTTTGTAAATAAAGAACTCTTCTGTAATGTCCAGTAATGTTTCTCCTGTGTAAGCTTGCTCCTCATTGGCTGAACTGTGTCATATGATATTAGCAAAGTCATGTCAATAAGAGAGCGGGAGAAGACCGTATATCACTCCATCATTGAAAGGAAACTCTTTTGTATTCCCATTTAGTCCTCTGTGGCCCAATAGACCACACAATGGCAAACTGAACACAATTTGCCATCTTCAAGTGGCAAACCTTTTTAATATGAAGGAATACAACATGGCCCTAGCAATGTTTCTCAGTCCTCTCTTCTTTACAAATACTAATATTTGTAACCACTTCAGGACTATAGGCTTACACCCCCTAGTGACCAAGCTATATTTTACAATTCAGACCACTGCAGCTTTAAGGGCTCACAGCGGGGCCGTACAACATAGCACACAAGTGATCCCCCTCCCCTTTTCTGCCCACCAACAGATGTCTCTGTTGGTGGGCTCTGATGGCTGCTGGGATGTTTATTGTGTTTTTATGTATTTATTTTTTAAATAAATTCACCCTTTTTTTATTTTTCAAATGCTGCTGCAGGCACCTCCTCACTCGGCAGCTGTACCGGAGTGGCGTACAACGCCTTTGTGAGAGACAGCAGGTTTGATGGGTGCCTGCTGCTGATGGACGCAGGCACCTGCTGCTGTGCTGGCTGGACTGTGACAGTAGGGGAAGGGGAAGTCTGGGGGAAGGTTTCCTCCAAGCGCCGAACCAGGGACCGCTGCAACTCCCTCATTTGGCACACAGGGTCTCCTCCTGCTGCAGGCAGGAAGTGATGTAGCTTCCCCTTCAGCCATGGGTCCAGCATCAGGGTGATCCACATGCCCTCCCGATCACACATCTCTTTGACCCTTGGGTCCCTGCGCAGGCACTGCAACATGTGCGCTGCCATGGGGAAGAGGGCTGCTATGTCTGCTGGCACATGATCTTCATCATCACCCCCAGTGCTGTCCTCCTCCTCTGATTCATGAGCCTCCCCCTGATCTCTCCACCCCACACCACTGCAGCAGCACTTGGCTGTGCCTCCTCATCCTCCAGGTCAGGGACCTCCAACTCCTCCAACTCCAAGTCCTCCTCCCCCTCCTCCTGCCACACAGAGGTGGACTGTGCAGGTGGCTTTAGCTCCTGCTGGATCAAGGCTGCCTCTCCCACTTCCAGCAGACCATGTTGGTGGCCTCCAGGAAGGGTGCCAGGACCAAGCACACCAGCTGCATTTTGCTCCAATCAGCACTGCGTCCTGAACACGGTCCCGAACACGGTGGCATCGGCGGTGGCTTTGGCCAAGTAATGGTTGACAGCCTGCCTCTGCTCAACCAGACGTTCCAATATGGCCAGGGTGGAATTCCACTGTGTTGGAACATCGATGATCAGACGGTGCCGTAGCAGGTTCAGCTCCAGCTGCACGGCTTCTAGGAACGCTGAGGCACTGCCCGAGCGGTGGAAATAACCCATCGTTTTCCATGCACCTTTCAAAAGTTGCTCCATCCCCTGGTAGGTGCGCAGGAATTTCTGCACCAACAGGTTCAGGACATGGGCCAGATAGGGGATGTGGCTGAGGTCTCCCCGGTGAATGGCAGCAACAAGGTTGGCCCCATTGTTGGACACCACCTTTTCGACTCTGAGGCCTCTGGGGGTCAGCCAACTCCTCTCCTGCTCTTGGAGTTTGTCCAGGACGTGCTCTGCTGTCAGTTTATTCTTGCCCAGGCTGACCATCTCCAGCAGCGCTTGGCAGTGGCGGGCCTTCACACTCCGGAGGGCAGCCAACTCCTCCTGACCCCCCCCCTCTGTCTCTAAGGGCATTGAACCGGGCTTGAGCACATGCCCTCCCCCGACAGTATCCGAGGCCTATATTCTGCACCTCTTGTCTTCCCTGAATGCCAGGAAAGCATCTGGCCCTGATGGCGTGTCACCTGCATACCTGAAGTCATGCTGACGTCAGTTGGCCCCGTCCTGACCTCCATCTTTGCCAGGTCCCTCACCGAAGCGAAGGTCCCTACTTGCTTCAAGGAATCCATCATCATTCCCATCCCGAAAAAGCAAGGGGTTTCTGACCTAAACAGCAATAGGCCCGTGGCCCTAACATCAGTGGTCTTGAAAACGTTGAAAGAGCAGTCCTGTCGCTGCTCAAGAACGCTACTCTGGACAGACTGGACCCTCTGCAGTACAGAGCAAACAGGTCCACTGACGAAGCTATTAACATCTGCCTGGAGTTTATCACTGACCACCTCGACAGGCCAAACTCATATGCTAGAATTCTCCTCCTGGACTTCAGCTCGGCCTTTAACACTATCTGCCCCCGGATTCTGCACGACAACCTCACGGAGCTCAGAGTCCATCCAATTCTCCGTCTCTGGATCACAGACTTTCTCTCGAATAGGTCCCAGGTTGTTAAGCTGGGTGACATATCCTCCAGACCCAGGGTGACCAACATTGGAGCCCCTCGGGGCTGCGTCCTGTCACCATTTCTGTTCTCGCTATACATGAATAACTGCACAACCACAGCTGACTCTGTCAAAATCATCAAATTTGCGGACGATACCACAATTGTTGGCCTTGTCAGTGAGAACGACGAGCAGCCTTACCTCAAGGAGGTGGACAGAATCTGCTGTTGGTCTAGCATGAATAGGCTGGTCCTAAACACAGCCAAAACCGTGGAGATGGTCATTGATTTCAGGAAACGCGCCAGGAGTCCCCCTCCGTTAAAAATCGAGGGCACTGAAGTCGCTAGGGTCTCCAGCGTCAACCTCCTGGGCACAACCATCTCTGATGACCTGTCCTGGAGGGCAAACACTACCACAACTCAGAGAAAGGCACAGCAAAGGCTCTTCTTCCTTCGCCAACTAAAGAAGTTTGGTATGGCCCAAGAACTTCTGAGATCCTACTCTGCTGCCTACAATCGAGTCAGTCCTCTGCTCATCCATCCTGGTCTGGTTCGCTAGCTGCTCTGCCAGCGACAGATATAAACTCCAGAGGGTCATCAGCTCAGCGGAGAGGATTATTGGAAAACCTCTTCCCCCCCTAGACCTTATCTACAACACCAGACTGCGCAATAGAGCGATGAAAATTGTGGGCGACCCATCCCACCCTGGTCACAGTTTTTTCAGGCAACTCAAACTGTGCCGGAGGTTCCGGTCTATCCCTGCTAAGACTACTAGGCGTATGAACGCTTTTTTCCCCACGGCCGTTAGACTCTTGAACTCCGCCAATTACATCGAACCCCCCCCCCCCCCCCCTGCAGCCATCTACTGACTAACATCTGACTTCGGCTTCCGCTGCGCAGTTTGCCGTGCTTAGGCCATACTAGACGTATCCTCTGATACACGCTTCCGTCCCTGCCAGACCCACAATGCTCTACTTCAATGCTGTACTACTACTGTCCAGTTGTATTGACCTTGTTCTGTTGTACTACTACTGCAGTTGTCTGTTGTATTACTCTTGTCTGTTGTATTACCCTTTCTGTGCCAATCAACGTGCCAAATCCATTTCCGGGCACGGTTCAACCGTGCTTGGCAAAAAATGAATTCTGAATTCTGACGATCCCATCTAGCCAATGTTTGTGTATTGTGCAACGTGTAATATACTAAGATGACTGCTTGTATATCGCTCTTGTATACCTCTGAAACTACTTGTGTAATTCTATGATTTTGTTGTTTTTGCTGTTACCGTACCATCACCGACCCTGTATGTGCCAAAAATAATTCCGGGTACAACCCCCGTTGTACTTGGCAAAATAAATGATTCTGATTCTGATTCACACTGCTGCTAAGGCGGGGGCGTTTGGCGGTGACGGGTTTGCCGGAGGGTGGAACCCGGAGCAGAGGAACCTGCTGCACTTTCCCTGACCCTGCTTTGGGGTGGCACCACCCACTGGCTTGATGATGCTGCTGCTGTCCCCTCCTTACCCTCTTCCACCAAACTGACCCAATGAGCGGTAAAGGACTGGTAGCGGCCTGTCCCGAACAGGCTTGACCATGAGTCCATAGTTAGGGGTTACATGGATCCGTTCCCCAACCGCATGGTCAAGCCTACATTCCACATTGACCACCGCAAAGCGGTGTAGTGCTGGGATGGCCGTTCAGTAAAAATAGTGCCGACTGGGGACAGACCAATCCGGCGCTGCACACTGCAGGAGTGCATGCATGTGGCTCCCCTCCTGCACAAAGGAGTATGGGAGGAGATGGGAGGTCATGGCCCGTGCAAGCAGGCCATTAGGCAGGCAAATCGGACGGCTGCTGGGAGGCTGAGCCCTGACTGCAAAGGACTCGGTCAAACCGGTCTAGTGGGGCTTCTAGCTTGCATGGGAAGCCGAGGTGGGAGCAGAGGAGACCACTGAGGACTGACTGGCCCCTGATGAGTCACGCCCCTGGAATTACAAAACACGTTGGGCGGAGCCTTTGGACATGCACGCTTTGCAGACATCATACTGTAGACGAGAGTTACTAGCGCCACGGCGGGGAACCTTGGAAGGCGTTATGCGGATATGTGAGATATGCTTGTGATTATCTGTAATATATTGATGTACCTAAAATCAAGCAGACCTTTGGTCTGCGAACAGGTGGCCACGTCGAAAGAAACACCAGACGCGCTGCTGTGACTTTCTACGGGCCTCAGTGTCGGCAGGAGTGCCAAAGGGGTTCTAGTGGTGGTGGTTTTGGCTGGAACACTGCCAGCGCCAGCTTCCTTCAGCCTCATGAACTCCTGATGCTCAGCATGGGCGTAACAATAGGCCCTGCAGCCCCTGCTCCTGCGGGGGGGCCTGGGCCCCCCCTGGGGCCAGCTCGGGGCCATTTTGTGGGGGCTGGAGAGATGGCAGCATGAGGTGAAAGCCTTGGTCACAGTCGGTGGGTAGAGAGGAAGTTCCCCCCCTCTCCCTCACCTTGGGGCTCTCCCCTCTGTGCTCCCCTCCAGCTAGTTACAGTTTGGGCAGCGGGCAGCGGCGGCAAGATACATACCTTCTTCCTTGCGTTCCACCGCATACTCCTCGCTCTAGCGGCTGACGTCACTTCCGGAAGTGACGTCCCTTTCGGAAGTGACGTCAGCCGCTTGAGCGAGGAGTATGCGGTGGGACGCAAGGAAGAAGGTATGTATCTTGCCGCCGCTGCACGCTGCCCAAACTGTAAGTAGCTGGAGGGGAGCGCAGAGGGGAGAGCCCCGAGGTTCCTGATTGGGCTGCTGCTGCTGCTTTTCTCCCTGCGGTGGTTGCGGTTGGGGACTGGGGTTGAGTGGTGCGGCTGGTGGGGGTAGCGGCAGAAGATGAAGCAGCAGGCTGTGGGTCATGCATTACATGCCCACTGCTGCTCCCACCAATGTCAGCAATGCTGATCCTCCTATACAGACCCACCGACGCATCCTCCTCCTCTGGCTCACAGCTAACAACTTCCCCCTCCTGTGGTTGATAGTCTTGGTCCTTCACCTCATCATCATAATTATCAGCATCATCATACTCCCCCTCCTCAAACAACTGCTGGGATGTTGCAGACCCCCCCAACTCCTCTTTTGCTGACACATCAGGCAAGGACCCCTCCCCAACAATCACCGTCACCATCAGTGACTCCTCCACATATCCCACAGCGCACAGAATATCCTCCTCAAAGTCATGCACTGCTGCTGGGCGGCTGCTGCTGCTCCTGCCAACAGGAGTGGTGGTCGGGGTGGAGGTCTCTGTTGTAGAGCTGGTGGTGGCCTGCTCATCCACCATCAGCTGCATCACAGGCTCAGCATCTTTCTCCTCAATTTGAGGTGCCGACCCTGCTGAAAAATTGCCGCTACACACTGCTGCGCCTCTGCAGCGTGACTCCCCCTATCAGCTAAGCGCTCAGTGCATCCACGGCCAGTGGCTACCAGCGGAATGAACATTGGTGCGGCAGAATGCCCTTGCCCTTGCTCTTTCCCCGGGTGCCAGTTCCAGCAGACATGATGATAGTACAACTACTTTGTGTGATGGATGTGGGGTACTTGTACTTTATTGCAATCGGGGGAATTGGCGTTGGACTTTAATCAGCACTGACAGACAGCCGAGCACAAGACAGTGTGCACAATAACGGTCTAGACTGTCACACACACTGGCACTCAGCACAGGGACAGCAGCAGTAACCTGTAGTAAGATACACAGTAACAACTAACTACAGTACTAACTAACTACACACAATAGCACAGTAATCCTATTCCCTAAACTATAATACTGTACCTATTAAGGCTAATAATAAAAGGCTAATAATAATAAGTACTAAGTACTAATAGCTAAAGGTTAATAATATAGCACTGGCCTGGCCTATGTGCACAATAGTACACACACAGACACAGACAGTCACAGGATGTAGAGAGCTGCTGCAACCTGCAGCCAGAAGCACAGAGACTGACACTCACTAACTACACTCACAACAGAACTAGCTATCTACACAACAATACAACAGTGGTATAATACAGGTGTTAAGCTGCAAAAAAGCTGGGTTTTTACACAGTATAATGCACTTGCTTCAGCCAAAAACACTAGAGATATTTCTCAGTGGCAGTCTCAAAGCAAGGACGACAATATCCATCATGGCCGTCGCTTTATATACAGGGGGGGCTGGCCAGACTTCCTCTCTGTGATTGGTTGCTAGGGCTTCTGCTGGGAGCCCTCTGATGGGTATGCGGCCAGATATCCGCATAGAGCTATCCAGATTTGGCCCCAGGTATTCGGGATCCGGATCTGGCCGGATAGTGTGAAAATGTTCGGATATTTCCGGGTTACCCGGATATCCGGAATCCGGATGAGCATCCCTGGCGTTTAAGGGTGATGTCACAGCACAACGCAATAAAGGTACCACTGCCAGTAATTCTTCTCCCATGTCCATGCAGGCAAGGACAGGATCTCATGGTGATGTCGGACATGCGGACGTTCTTTAGTCCAACGTCTCGCCTTAGCGCTTCCGGATCCACCCTCCACCAATGCCTGGACTGGCAGGTAGTCGACTACCTGGCCTTAAAGAGAGTCTGAAGCGAGAATAAATCTCGCTTCAGACCTCATAGATAGCAGGGGCACGTTTGCCCCTGCTAAACCGCCGCTATCCCGCGGCTTAACGGGGGTCCCTGATCCCCCAAATCCCCTCGTTTCAGCGGGGGAGCGCTTCCTGGTTAGGGCAGGGCTAACCTGCACAGCCCTGCCCCACGCGCATCTGTCAGCGTGCATCTCCGCCTCTCCCCCGCCCCTCTCAGTCTTCCTTCACTGAGAGGGGCGGGGGAGAGGCGGCGATGCGCCGCTGATAGACGTGACTGGAGGCAGGGCTGCAGCCGTTAGCCCTGCCTCCAGGAGCGACCAAGTCTGCGACCAAGTGTCGCAGTGTGGGGTTTGGGGGTGAAGGGACCCCGGTTTAGCGGCCCTATTGCGGCGGTTTAGCAGGGGCACACGTGCCCCTGCTAACTATGAGCTCTGAAGCGAGATTTATTCTCGCTTCAGAGTCTCTTTAAGTGTGGATGTAGACACTGCGAGCAGCAATGAACCCTTGGACTACTGGGTGCGCAGGCTTGACCTCTAGCCAGAGCTGTCCCAATTTGCCATCCAACTTCTGTCTTGCCCTGCCTCAAGCGTCCTGTCAGAAAGGACCTTCAGCGCAGCTGGAGGCATTGTCACTGAGAAGAGAAGTCTCCTAAGTCACAAAAGTGTTCAGTACCTCACCTTTATCAAAATGAATGAGGCATGGATCCCAGAGGGCTATTGCCCACCCAAAGACTAAGTCAGTCCCCACACACAGCCTCTCACGAAAGTTCGTGCGAACCAAATTTTCGCGGGAGGTTCGTGAACCGAAAATCTGAGGTTTTGGCCATCTCTGTTGAGGAATAAAGATGGCTCGAAGCTCCGTTTTTCGGAACCCGAACCTCGAATGCGAACTTCCGCAAAAAGTTCAGTTTGCGCGCAGTTTTCAAACCGCAATAGACTTCAATGGGGAGGCGAACTTTGAAAACTAGAAAATTTTTATATCAAAAAACAGTGAGATAGAGGGGGCAAGTGGGTATGACCCGGTTGAGCACAAATCACAGATAATGAGTATTATATCAGAAAAACTTTATTCATACAAATATATAGATATCATAAAAAAGACCATAACATTTAAAAATGTGCCCGCCCCGCACCCCCAAACATCCTCCCCACCTGGATAATCAGCTAGCTAACCTGACCCTGCTATCTAGTGTATACCAACATAGAGTCTGATCAGTAAGATAGTGTTTCACCACCCAAAATCCTGATTGATAGGAAACAAGGTAACATGCCCATCATTTTAGATGGAACCATTATTGTGAAGAAACACTGGATGTCAATCCTCTGACAAATCACATCCGCTGCTTTGCAGACACTACAGAAGCACATCAACAGCACATCCAGTGCGATCAGTCTGTAGGGTAATGATCCAGTTAGTTGGCAGCCATGCACCTATAGTTCCATGTGAGGTGGAGTTAGTGTAGCAAAAACATAGCATCAGCAGTTCAGCAAGCGTGACCCATCCAGCCCTGCACAGGCTTGCAACAAACAGGTCAGGTAAACATGCAATGATATGGTTAATCTGTCTGGCACCAGCCTGATTCACCAACAGCGTAGTTCCATGCAAAAAGCCAAAGCCAAAATACAGCGGGGTTGCTTAGCCACAGCCGATAGTCATGCAAAGGTGTTGGTCCAGCCAAAGGATAAACACATGTGTCACAGGATACACCCTGTATCAGAGCGGCCTGCTCCGTGTAGCTGGGATGCAGATATGAGAATAACATCAGGCAGGCATGCTGAGCAGAGTTCATGTCCCAAAGGGACTGGCTTACGTGTCCCAAGAGTGGCTGATGGGGTCAGGCTGGAATACTAGTTTGTCCAGAGAGTTCACAGAGTCCAAAGACTATCACTGAGTCCGCGTGTGGGAGGAAGATAGAGGCCGGGACGCAGCACATGCGTCCTCGACCGGTTTCGCCGGACTTCCGGCTTCCACTGGAGGCTGTGCGTCACTTCAAAACCTTCCCCGCTTGGAGCTCTTATCCCTCCGGCGCCGGCCAGGCGTCACCGATGGGCCGGCCACGCCCGCCCACCCAGGCGGGCAATGCCGGGCGGATGGGCGGGGCAGGCAGACACGACGGCAGGTCACCATAGCAACCCGCCGGCGCGTCCGCCACACCCCGCCCAGCCACCCGAACGCCGCAAACGGGGCGAGCGAGGTGGGCGGACAACACGGCAAAGAGCAGCCGGACCAAAAAGGACCACGCACCGCCCCCAAGCCACGACATCCACCAGGCCCCACCCGCCCCAGGCGGCACCACCAGGGGGGACGGGCGAGGCCGGCGCAGCAGCGAACCAAGGCCGGACAGAGAGGGGAAAGAGCCCCACCAAGGTATCCAAATCAAACAGCAAATATAGAAAATAAATAAAAAATGAAAAATGAATGATGAACCCCAAAGGAAACTTAACAAAACAAAAAACAGAAAATAAATAAACCTAACTTAGGTAACAAACGGATTGTTGGTTAATATTAGCCCAAATCTAGAGTTTAAACAAAGAGGTATATCTACTTGCACACCTCCTTATATTATAGATGCACAAGACATCTCTAATCGTACAGATTAGATTTTAAGTTTAATAATCAGGGCTAGACAATGAAAAAGAGCGGGGGACACCCTCCCCCAAAAAAAGGGTGTAACTAGTACACCCGCAGATGCAAAACTCGAGCACCACAGACACGCCGATGCGCCTGAAAAGAATCAGGAGCATCAGACAGGGAGAAAGGAGGCATAACTGGTATTTTCATTAAGACCTGGAGGTGCCGTGGCCTCCAGATCAAAAATCCATCTAGACTCACGTTGTAACAGCAATCTATCCATGTCACCACCTCTTGGGGAAGCATGAATACGATCAAGGCCAATAAAACGCATCCTGGCGGGATTGCCAGCATGCATGGTCTTAAAATGCCTGGCCACCGGGGTAAGGTTGGACGTATTTTTGCTCCTTATGTTTGTCACATGATCAGAGATTCTGGCACGTAATTCACGTTTAGTTTTACCTATATAAAATGCACCACAGGGGCACAGTAACAGATAAACTACCAACGTGGTGCCACAATTTACATAGTGAGCCAACGTAGTGAGCCAACGTAGAAAATTTTTATGCTGGCTGCAAAAGTGATGGAAAAGATGTTTCAAGGGGTCTAACACCTGGAGGGGGCATGGCGGAGTGGAATACATGCCAAAAGTCCCTGGGAAAAATCTGGATTTGACGCACAGCTGCGTTTTAAGGGCAGAAATCACATTGAATGCTAAATTGGAGGCCTAAAGTGCTTTAAAACATCTTACATGTGTATACATCAATCAGGGAGTGTAATTAGTGTACTGCTTCACACTGACACACCAAAATCACTGTGTAACATACCACAAACAGCTGTTTGCATAGTGACGGTCGTGCTGGACTGGTGCGCAACATGGCCAGAGTGTAGGCCGTGGCGGTTTTCCAGCCCATATGGTCGCCGGGCTGTGGTAGCTCAATGAAAGAACAACAGTAACTGTCCAGCTGATCAAATTTGGTCTGACCACAATGAAGCAACGACCTTATTATCTTTTGTGTCCCACCCCCACCCGAGACACTCATATAGCCGGCGGTCATTGCTTCATTGTGATACGCAAGCCCCTTCACCGCGGCAAGGTAATGATCATGAAGGGGGATGAGCACATGTACATGCCTTTTGTTCTTTTGTTGCAGCCGCCCGCAGTGCAGCCAGAAAAATTAGGCAGGCATGTACACGCACCAGAAAAATTAGTATAGTGGCCGCTGCTAGCAGCGGCCTTAAAAATTCAGGAATCCGCCTAGAGTCCTGGACCCTGTTGGTGGTGGCAGAGAAGACAAGCGGCCTACAAGCAGAGATGCTGTGTGTGGGGACTGACTTAGTCTTCGGTCGTGCAGTAGCCCTCCAGGATACATGCCTCGTTCATTTTGATAAAGGTCAGGTACTGAACACTGTCGTGACTTAGGCGACTTCTCTTCTCAGTGACAATGCCTCCAGCTGCACTGAAGGTCCTTTCTGACAGGACGCTTGTGGCAGGGCAAGAGAGGAGTTGGATGGCAAATTGGGACAGCTCTGGCCACAGGTCAAGCCTGCGCATGCAGTAGTTCAAGGGTTCATCGTCGCTGCTTGCAGTGTCTACATCCACACTCAAGGCCAGGTAGTCGGCTACCTGCCGGTCCAGGTGTTGGTGGAGGGTGGATCCAGAAGGGCTATGGCGAGGTGTTGGACTAAAGAATGTCCGCATGTCCGACATCAACCTGAGATCGCTGGAGTATCCTGTCCTTGCCTGCGTGGACTTGGGAGGAGGAGGTTTACTGCCATGGTACCTTGATTGTGTTGTGCGCTCACATCACCCTTAAACGCATTGTAAAGCATCATTGCCAGCTTGTTCTGCAAGTGCTGCATCCTTTCCACCTTCTGTTGAGTTGGTAACAGGTCTGCCACTTTGTGCCTGTCCCGAGGGTCTAGCAGCGTGGCCACCCAGTACAGGTAATTCCCCTTGAGTTTTTTGATACGGGGGTCCATCAACAGGCTGGAAAACATGAAAGAGGCCATCTGCACAAAGCTGGATGCAGACGTACTATCCATCTCCTCTTGCTCTTCCTCAGTGATGGCACGCAACTCCTCTTCCTCCCCCCAGCCATGAACAATACCATGGGAACGTGGAGTAGCAGAAGCCCCTTGTGACGGCTGCTGCGGTTGTTCTTCTGCCGCCGCCTCTTCCTCCTCCATAGAAACACCTTCCTCATCATCATCATCCGAGTCTGACTCCTCTCCTTCCCCACACGACTCCTCTTCTTCCTCCTTCCCCCCCTCTGTGCTGCCGCAGGTGTTGAGGAAACATCTGGTTCAGATGAAAATTGCTCCCACGACTCCTCCTGCTGTAACTGTTCTCGTTCACGCTCCTCGAAAGCTGTATCCACCACTCTACGCACGGCACGCTCCAGGAAGTAAGTGTAGGGGATCAAGTCGCTAATGGTGCCCTCATCGCGACTCACCAGTTTGGTCACCTCCTCAAAGGGCTCCATGACCCTGCATGCATTTCGCATCAGTGCCCAGTTGTTGGGCCACAACATCCCCATCTTCCCAGATTGTGTCCTTCTACTGTAATTGTACAGGTACTGGGTGACGACTTTCTCCTGGTCTAGCAGGTGAGAGAACATGAGCACTGTGGATTTCCAGCGAGTCAGGCTATCACAAAGGAGATGTCTCACCGGCAAGTTGTTTCTATGCTGAATGTCCGCAAAGCGTGCCATGGCCGTGTAAGACCGCCTGAAATGCCCACACAACTTCCTGACCTGCTTCAGGACATCCTCTAAGCCTGGGTACTTGGATACAAATCTTTGCACGACCAGATTCAGCACATGTGCCATGCAGGATACATGTGTCAGCTTTCCCAAATTCAACGCGGAAATGAGATTGCTGCTGTTGTCACACACCACGTTGCCGATCTCCAGCTGGTGCGGGGTCAGCCATTGCTCCACCTGTTTGTTAAGAACAGCCAGGAGAGCTGCTCCAGTGTGACTCTCCGCTTTGAGGCAAGACATGTCTAAGATGGTGTGACACCGTTGTACCTGGCATGCAGCATAGGCCCTGGGGTGCGGGGGCTGTGTAGCTGGAGAGGAGATCGCGGCACCAGCCAAGGAGGAGGAGGAGGATGACGACAGCGAATAGGATGTAGCAGGCGGAGAGGAGGTGGCGGGAGGCCTGCCTGCAAGCTGTGGAGGTGACACAACTTGGTCCGCTGCGCAGCCACGTACTCCCTGCTTGCTGCCATCGGTCACCAGGTTGACCCAATGAGCTGTGTACGTAATGTAGCGGCCCTGCCCATGCTTGGCAGACCAGGCATCCGTGGTCAGGTGGACCCTTGACCCAACGCTCCTCGCAATAGATGACACCACTTGCCTCTCAACTGCACGGTACAGTTTGGGTATAGCCTTTTGTGAAAAATAATTTTGGCCTGGTATCTTCCACTGCGGTGTCCCAATGGCCACAAATTTATGGAAAGCCTCTGACTCCACCAGCTTGTGTGGTAATAGCTGGTGAGCTAATAGTTCCGCCACGCCAGCTGTCAGATGCCGGGCAAGAGGGTGACTGGCAGACATTTGCTTCAGACGCTCAAATACTTTCTTTACGGACAGCTGGCTACTGCTGTGGGTAAAGGAGAAGGAACCGCTCAAGGGCAGAGTCAGTGTGGAGGAGGGTGGCTGTGAAGGTGCAAGGGAGAAGGCGGCTGAAGAAGATGATGCACCTGAAGTAGGAAGAGGAGAAGGAGGGTGGCTTGTCTTTTGGGTGCTGCTTTTCCTTAGGTGTTCTTGCCATACAGTAGCTGTTTGCAGGGATGGTCGCAGTCAGCCAACTTCGCTATGCTGGAAATACGCGTAGTTTTACGCAATTACGCTTCGCCAAACTACGGCTCCGAAAGCAAATATTCGCTTCGTAATCATTTCGTTGAATACGCGTTAAAATACGCAATTACGCGTAGTGCAAAGCGTAGTGTATGCGGATACTTATGCCCGTATGCAAAAAATTGTACGCATTAATTTCTTTATAAATACATTTACTGGGAACCCTTCTATGCGTACATTCCCCTTTCCAATGCGTAAATGTGTATGCATACAATCGCATGCGGAAAATTAGACGCAAGTAACGCATTCGTAGTTCACTACGCAATACACATGTTAACTATGCATAGTGGGCGTAAGCTACGCGTAGCAGTACTTCGCTATGCGTAAATTCATAAGCGTAGTTTTGAAACTTCGCCTATGAACTACGATGCGTAGATGCGAACTACGATGCGTAAATTCGTAGTGGCGTAGTTTCTGCTCATCCCTGGCTGTTTGTGCCTTTTCTCTAGGTGCCTTCATAAGGCACTTGTCCCTACATGAGAGTTGGCCTTTCCACGGCTCAATTTTTGCTGGCAGAGACAACAGATGGCTTTGCTCCGATCTGAGACACACATGTTAAAAAATGTCCAAACCGCTGAGCCTCCTTGGGGTGATGGCGCTACGGTGGCATCAGCAACTGACGTTGAAGGGCATGTTGGCTGGGTGTCCATAGCTGGCGATACATGGCGCCGGACACTGCCCCCAGCTGTTTCTGAGGACGAGCTCCCTCTGCTTCTATCATGGACTCATCTCCTCCTACTCCTCTCTGACTCCCCCTCTGAACTGTCCCCCTGGTCATCTCCTCTATTGGGAACATACGTCGCATCTGTATAATCGTCATCATAATCCTCCTGCCTAGCTTCCTCAGACACCTCCACAACTGCACCAACATCAGGTGCTTCATCATCCCCCTCCTCACACGTTACGACCATACTATCGCCACCTAACTCAGACGTATGAGGTGGTGTACCTGCGCCTTCTTCTTGTAGTTACAGTAGTGGCTGTGAATCAGTGATTTCACCACCACCAAATAACACCTGCGAAGTGTCAAATGCAGCGGATGTGGTCCTTGCACTAGCGCTGGTGGCACTAGCTGCGGGAGATTTGGTGTTCTGTGTTAAACACTCAACCACGTCCTCACAATTTTGGGAAGTGATGGCACGTGCCTTCTTCTGAGCACTATACTTTGGGCCAGGTCCACATGAAATCACAGCAACACCACCTCGCACAGACCTGCCGGTGCCAGGTGGCCTTCTTCTGGGTCTGCCTCTACCTCTTCCTCTACCTGGATTGTCCATTTTGTCCATCTTGGGGGGATGCTAGGTCTATGCAGTGAGGTGGGTTCACTCAACACAAAAGGTAGTTAGATGCAGTGAGGTGGGTTCTCTCAACACAAAAGGTAGTTATATGCAGTGAGGTGGGTTCACTCAACACAACAGGTAGTTAGATGCAGTGAGGTGGGTTCACTCAACAGTAAAGGTAGTTAGGTGCAGTGAGGTGGGTTCACTCAACACAAAAGGTAGTTAGATGCAGTGAGGTGGGTTCACTGAACAGTAAAGGTAGTTATATGCAGTGAGTTGGGTTCACTCAACAGTAAAAGTAGTTAGATGCAGTGAGGTGGGTTCACTCAACACAAAACGTAGTTATATGCAGTGAGGTGGGTTCACTCAACAGTAAAGGTAGTTATATGCAGTGAGGTGGGTTCACTCAACAGTAAAGGTAGTTATATGCAGTGAGCTGGGTTCACTCAACACAACAGGTAGTTAGATGCAGTGAGGTGGGTTCACTCAACAGTAAAGGTAGTTACATGTAGTGAGCTGGGTTCACTCAACAGTAAAGGTAGTTATATGCAGTGAGCTGGGTTCACTCAACACAACAGGTAGTTAAATGCAGTGAGGTGGGTTCACTGAACAGTAAAGGTAGTTATATGTAGTGAGGTGGGTTCACTGAACAGTAAAGGTAGTTATATGCAGTGAGCTGGGTTTACTCAACAGTAAAGGTAGTTAGATGCAGTGAGGTGGGTTCACTCAACACAAAGGTAGGTATATGCAGTAATGAGGTGGGTTAAGTAAACACAACAGGTACTAGCAGGTATATGCATTACTGAGTAGTACAATGTGCAGCTCCCTGTCACACACACAGGTAGTCACTGAATGTGCTGGGTTGTTGGCAGTGGCACACACAGTATGAATTAGCAAGGCTGTCTATGCAACAAAAGTGTCAGTTTGACACACAGAAAAAAAAATAAAACAAAGATCAGGATTAGCTCTGAAAAGAGCTGTTGAGGGGTGCTATTAAAGCAATATTAATCAGCCAGGAGCAAGCTAAGAAGCCAAGAACCTAACTAATCTTTCCCAGGGAGAACAATCTGCAGCAGCTCGCCCTAGTCTGTCTAATAGCAGGCAGATGAGTGACTGTAATGGCCGTTGGAGGCTGCCTTATATAAGGGGGGTGGGGCTCCAGGGCTTAGTGTAGCCTGATTGGCTACAATGTGCCTGCTGACTGTGATGCAGAGGGTCAAAGTTGACGCTTTTAGTGCATTATGGGGCGAATTGAACTTCCACAAAAGTTTGCCTTCTGTACGCGAACGCGAACCACCAAAGTTCAGCTGGAACCGTGCGCAGGCAAACCGTTCGCTACATCTCTACTAGCTGCGTGTTTTAAAAAAAAAATTATGAAAATCGGCCAGCAGGACCTGAAAAATCCTCGAGCTCGAGCTCGGGAGCTCGAGCTCAGCTCGGGATTACCGCCAAGGAGGATAATGGAGTCAATTCTGTCAATGACAGAAACAAGGCACAAGCCAAATTTGTTAAAAATATTGAGTAATAACCTTAACTATCACTTTCTGTGGGCTATTCACTACTGGCGTGATCACTGCAGTAAGGGCTAGTACACACGGGTATTGAACCAGTGTTAATTGCAGCACTTGGAATTCATCGTTCAAGTGCAGTCCATTCAAATGAATTTTAAATGCTGGCACTGGCTTTTCCCCTAGTTTGTGCAAACCCTTCACTCAATCACAGCATCTCCCATAGTCTCATTTTCTTCTGGATGCTGCATGCATCAGCTAAGTGTGGTGCTTTCATGTCCCCAAAGCATTTACGGAATAACAGTGGCTGATGCCAAACCCTTCTCTGCTAAACATGTCTGAGCGGCCGTCTGAACTAGTGTTGGGCGAACAGTGTTCGCCACTGTTCGGGTTCTGCAGAACATCACCCTGTTCGGGTGATGTTCGAGTTCGGCCGAACACCTAATGGTGTTCGGCCAAACTGTTCGGCCATATGGCCGAACTAAGAGTGCATGGCCGAACGTTACCCGAACGTTCGACTAGCGCTGTGATTGGCCGAACGGGTCACGTGGTTCGGACCCGAACGCGCTCTGATTGGTCGAACGGGTCACGTGGTTCGGGTAAATAAATACCCGATCCACGTCATTTCTCTGCCATTTGTCTGTGGGTTTAGCTTTGGGTAGGCAGGCAGGGTAGTTCTCTCTTCAGCCAGGCTAGCCAGGGTCTCCCGGTCATTGTGTCGCTGCTGGGAATAGTAGTACACCGCTCAGCCACGCTATATAGCATTGTGTTTACTGCCACTCTGTGTGTCTGCTGAGAACAGTAGTACACCGCTCACCCTGTATAGCATTGTGCTCTGTGTCGCTGCTGGGAATAGTAGTACACCGCTCAGCCACACTATATAGCATTGTGTTTACTGCCACTCTGTGTGTCTGCTGGGAACAGTAGTACACCACTCACCCTGTATAGCATTGTGCTCTGTGTCGCTGCTGGGAATAGTAGTACACCGCTCACCCACACTATATAGCATTGTGTTTACTGCCACTCTGTGTCTCTGCTGGGAACAGTAGTACACCGCTCACCCTGTATAGCATTGTGCTCTGTGTCACTGCTGGGAATAGTAGTACACCGCTCACCCACACTATATAGCATTGTGTTTACTGCCACTCTGTGTGTCTGCTGGGAACAGTAGTACACCGCTCACCCTGTATAGCATTGTGCTCTGTGTCGCTGCTGGGAATAGTAGTACACCGCTCACCCACACTATATAGCATTGTGCTTACTGCCACTCTGTGTGTCTGCTGGGAACAGTAGTACACCGCTCACCCTGTATAGCATTGTGCTCTGTGTCGCTGCTGGGAATAGTAGTACACCGCTCACCCACACTATATAGCATTGTGTTTACTGCCACTCTGTGTGTCTGCTGGGAACAGTAGTACACCGCTCACCCTGTATAGCATTGTGCTCTGTGTCGCTGCTGGGAATAGTAGTACACCGCTCACCCACACTATATAGCATTGTGCTTACTGCCACTCTGTGTGTCTGCTGGGAACAGTAGTACACCGCTCACCCTGTATAGCATTGTGCTCTGTGTCGCTGCTGGGAATAGTAGTACACCGCTCAGCCACACTATATAGCATTGTGTTTACTGCCACTCTGTGTGTCTGCTGGGAACAGTAGTACACCGCTCACCCTGTATAGCATTGTGCTCTGTGTCGCTGCTGGGAATAGTAGTACACCGCTCAGCCACACAATACAGCATTGTGTTTACTGCCACTCTGTGTGTCTGCTGGGAACAGTAGTACACCGCTCACCCTGTATAGCATTGTGCTCTGTGTCGCTGCTGGGAATAGTAGTACACCGCTCAGCCACACTATACAGCATTGTGTTTACTGCCACTCTGTGTGTCTGCTGGGAACAGTAGTACACCGCTCACCCTGTATAGCATTGTGCTCTGTGTCGCTGCTGGGAACAGTAGTACACTGCTCAGCCACACTATATAGCATTGTGTTTACTGCCACTCTGTGTCTCTGCTGGGAACAGTAGTACACCGCTCACCCACCACTGTATAGCATTGTGCTCTGTGTCGCTGCTGGGAACAGTAGTACACCGCTCACCCACCACTGTATAGCAATGAGCTCTGTGTCGCTGCTGGGAACAGTAGTACACCGCTCAGCCACACTATATAGCATTGTGTTTACTGCCACTCTGTGTCTCTGCTGGGAACAGTAGTACATCGCTCACCCACCACTGTATAGCATTGTGTTTACTGCCACTCTGTGTCTCTGCTGGGAACAGTAGTACACCGCTCACCCACCACTGTATAGCATTGTGCTCTGTGTCGCTGCTGGGAATAGTAGTACACCGCTCACCCACCACTGTATAGCATTGTGCTCTGTGTCGCTGCTGGGAATAGTAGTACACCGCTCACCCACCACTGTATAGCATTGTGCTCTGTGTCGCTGCTGGGAATAGTAGTACACCGCTCACCCACCACTGTATAGCATTGTGCTCTGTGTCGCTGCTGGGAATAGTAGTACACCGCTCACCCGCCACTATATAGCATTTCTGTACTGCCACTGTACTGCTGCCAGTCAGCGTGTACTTTAAGGATAAGTGAAATGAAGAAGAAATCCTGTGAAAGAGGGAGGGGCATGGGAAGAGGTGTTTCCCCTGACGGTTCACGTACAGGCCACAGTGGAGCACCGAAGAAAACCCACTCAATACCGCCCATGTTGTCTAGGAAATCAACCCTCACAAATCCAAAAGAACAGGACCAGATAATTAATTGGATGACCTCTCAAGCGTCCAGCAGTGGGTTAAGCAGCACCAGCACATCACGCACGAGGTCCGAGTCCTCAGCCAGTTACAAGGAGCCAGTGGGCACAAAGCTGACACAACCGGCAGCGACACCACGCACACAACTGCCAAATAACCAGTCCGAAGAATTTCCTCAGGACACAATGGGGTATTCGCAGGAGCTATTCCCAGCCCAACAAACTTCCACCTTTCAAAGGTCAATGGAACAGCCAGAAATTTTGTGCCCGGATTCACAACCATTGACTGTGGGAAATGCACCGCGCACTGAAATGCAAGGCGGGTCCGAGGAGGACTTTGAAACCCAAATCCCAGAGCAAGTTGGGCAGGATGGGGTTTCAATTGCAGGAGGTCAGGCGCGAAGATCTTGAAGACGACGTTGGAGTGTGCTGCACAGAGGTTGTTGTGGGGAGCTCTACTCCACGGCGGCGGCCCACAATCACATATGACGAGTTTGAGGAGATGGAAGAGGAGGAGGGTATGGACAATGTTGACAGAGACCCAGATTTTGTATGTGAAGGAGAACATCGCCATTGTAGCAGCAGCACAGATGAGTCTGTTGAAGAACCCACTGCTGCACGAGTTCGCCTTGTGCCGCAAGGTAGGCGGCGCGAAATTTCAAGCACCACAAGCGTGGAAGTTCAAGTGAGACGCAAAAGAGGCGCAAACAGAAATCGCCAGCAAGGCAGGTGCTCCAAAGTCTGGCCTTTCTTTGAAGACTGCAG
This sequence comes from Hyperolius riggenbachi, assembly GCF_040937935.1. NCBI lineage: Eukaryota > Metazoa > Chordata > Amphibia > Anura > Hyperoliidae > Hyperolius > Hyperolius riggenbachi. The sequence continues at coordinate 47,580,121 of NC_090646.1, read as the reverse complement.
TGAGGATGGTACCATGGTGATTTGCAAGGTGTGCAAGACCCGCCTGAGCAGGGGGAAACATATTAACAACCTCTCCACCACCAGCATGACCCGCCACATGGTATCCAAACATCCCACTCTGTGGCCGCGAGGAAAGGGTACCAGCAGCAACACTGCCTCCCTTGGGGTCACCAGACTCACCACCAGACCCTCCTCAGCAGCAGCAGTAGCCCAGCCATTGCGTGGTTCACAACAACATTCACAAACATCAGACGACGCTGAAACTGTCACTTTCCGGAATAGTGCTCTTGAGGTCTCCCAGTCATCAAACACAACAACCAACAGCCGTTCAGTGTGCAGCCCTACGGTTCAGTTGTCTGTCTCGGAGATGCTTGAGCGCAAGAGGAAATTGCCAGCAAATGACCCCCGGGCTGTGGCAGTAACAGCCACCATAGCCAAGCTTCTGGCCTGCGAAATGCTGCCATATCGAGTGGTGGAGACAAACAGCTTCAAGGGCATGATGTCAGTGGCCATCCCACGTTACGTGGTTCCCAGCCGCTACCACTTTGCGCGCTCTGCAGTGCCTGAGTTGCATGAGCACGTGGTCAGCAAAATAACCCGAAGCTTGAAGAATGCCGTTGCCTGCAAGGTTCACCTCACCACTGACACCTGGACGAGTGCGTTCGGCCAGGGTCGATACATCTCTCTTACCGCGCACTGGGTGAACCTTGTGGAGCCTGGCAGTGATTCCTCACCTGCTACGGCGCGGGTGTTGCCCACGCCGCAAACAACTGCACCGCTGTCCCTCCCACTGGATAACAACAGCAGCACCTACCTCTCTGACTCCTTCTCCTCCAACGCATCTCAAAGCTGTACCTCATCCGGAAACGCTAACCCAGCAGCAGTAGGATCGTGGAAGCAGTGCAGCACAGCTGTTGGCATGCGTCAGCAAGCGTTGCTGAAGCTGATCTGCCTTGGGGATAAGCAGCACACAGGGGAGGACATTTGGAGGGGAATAAAGGAACAGACAGATTTGTGGCTGGCACTGCTGGACCTGAAACCGGGCATGGTTGTGTGTGATAATGGGAGTAATCTCATTCGCGCTTTAAGGTTGGCTAAGCTGACACACATCCCTTGCCTGGCGCACGTGATGAACCTAGTAGTTCAGCGGTTCCTGAGGACATACCCAGGCGTGGCCGATCTTCTGTTGAAGGTGCGACGAGTGGCCAAACATTGTAGAAATTCCAGTACTGCTTCGGGGGCACTCGCCAAGATGCAGGAGCGCTTCAATCTCCCCCACCATCGCTTGCTGTGTGTTGTCCCTACGCGCTGGAATTCTACGCTGCACATGCTAGCCTGCTTTTGCGAGCAGAATAGTGCAGTGGTCCAGTACATGACGGCGCAGTACCGAGGCGCATCCGGACAGCTGCCAAGCTTCTGTGGATCCGATTGGGCCAACATGTTGGACCTCTGCCAAGTCCTCCAAAATTTTGAGCAATCCACGTTGCTTGTGAGCAGTGACAACTCTTCAGTGAGCATTACCATACCACTGCTGTGTTTATTGAAGAAGTCAATGTTGAAAATCAAGGAAACAGCTGTCATGATGCAACTGGGGGAATCTGAAGGAGAAAACGATCAGCGTGATGGTACCAACATCAGGCCATCTGCCTCAGGAAACGCTGGCCCCAGCAGCTATGACGAAGAAGAGGAGGAGGTACAGCTGGAGTTGGAGCAGGAATTTCATGCCACCACTGACGAGGGCCAGAGCGGTGCACGTTGGACTTCCACAATTCAGTGTGAATGGTCAGCAGAAGCAGACCAGGAAGAAGGTGACGACTATGATGCAGCACAACAACTATCACAACGCTCACAAGAGGATGATGAGGATTCTGGCAGGACTCTGGCACACATGGCTCAATTCATGCTAGACTGCATTGAACGCGACCCACGCATTGTGCGCATTCTGGACAACACCAATTACTGGGTTTATACCCTTCTGGATCCACGGTACAAACACAATGTTCCAAAACTGCTTGAAGAAAGAGTCAGACAGGTCAAAATGGAAGAATACCAGCAGGCCCTTGTGGAGACTTTAGAGAGGAGATTGACATCCTCCCCCTCCTCTAGCCAGTTGTACGCCGACAGACTGACTTCCGCAAACCCAGGACGACCAGGAGGGCAGCAAACAACACAAGCCGCAGCTAGTGCCCAAAAGGGAATGGTATCGGCAGTGTCCTTGGAGTGGGAACATTTTATGACACCCATGCAGCAGCCCACAGAATAGCAAGCGTGCAGATCCACCTCCAACACCGATCGCCTGGAGAAGATGGTCAAGGACTACATGTCAGATGGCGTAGCTGTGTTGAACAATCCATCTGCACCCTTCAACTATTGGGTATCGAAGCTAGACAACTGGCACGAACTGGCAATGTACGCAATAGAGGTGCTGACTTGCCCAGCAGCCAGCGTTATGTCGGAACGCTGTTTCAGTGCTGCTGGAGGCATCGTCACAGATCGGCGTATCCGCCTCTCCACAGAAAATGCAGACCGTCTGACTCAAATTAAAATGAATCAATCCTGGATTGGAAACGACTATGCAACACTCCTGGACCCCAACCAAGTAACATGAACATTGACCATCTGTGATGGGTTAGCGTTGCCGGTCCCTGTTTATGGAACCTCTTATCTTTATTACATTTATGACTGCATGGCGGCAAAATGCATGCTATCCGCATGCTTCTTGTCCTCATGCAAGGCCTGGGTTGTTGTGTCTGAAAGCGTGGCCTTCTCCTCCTGTGCCTCCTCCTGTTCCATCACGTGTGCTGCTGCTGGGTTAGCGTTGCCGGTCCCTGTTTATGGAACCTCTTATCTTTATTACATTTATGACTGCATGGCGGCAAAATGCATGCTATCCGCATGCTTCTTGTCCTCATGCAAGGCCTGGGTTGTTGTGTCTGAAAGCGTGGCCTTCTCCTCCTGTGCCTCCTCCTGTTCCTTTACGCGTGCTGCTGCTGGGTTAGCGTTGCCGGTCCCTGTTTATGGAACCTCTTATCTTTATTACTTTTATGACTGCATGGCGGCAAAATGCATGCTATCCGTAAGCTTCTTGTCCTCATGCGAGGCCTGGGTTGTTGTGTCTCAAAGCGTGGCCTTCTCCTCCTGCGCCTCCTCCTGTTCCATCACGTGTGCTGCTGCTGGGTTAGCGTTGCCGGTCCCTGTTTATGGAACCTCTTATCTTTATTACATTCATGACTGCATGGCGGCAAAATGCATGCTATCCGCACGCTTCTTGTCCTCATGCAAGGCCTGGGTTGTTGTGTCTCAAAGCGTGGCCTTCTCCTCCTGCGCCTCCTCCTGTTCCATCACGTGTGCTGCTGCTGGGTTAGCGTTGCCGGTCCCTGTTTATGGAACCTCTTATCTTTATTACATTTATGACTGCATGGCGGCAAAATGCATGCTATCCGCACGCTTCTTGTCCTCATGCAAGGCCTGGGTTGTTGTGTCTCAAAGCGTGGCCTTCTCCTCCTGCGCCTCCTCCTGTTCCATCACGTGTGCTGCTGCTGGGTTAGCGTTGCCGGTCCCTGTTTATGGAACCTCTTATCTTTATTACATTTATGACTGCATGGCGGCAAAATGCATGCTACCTGTGCAAAGAAAACAGACATTTCCCGCATTTTAAAGACAGTTTTCCCTTTGAAACTTTAAAATTGATTTTCTCAAAAACTATAAGCTCTTTTTGCTAATTTTTTTTCCTCTTGTACCCACTCCCAAGGTGCACATACCCTGTAAATTTGGGGTATGTAGCATGTAAGGAGGCTTTACAAAGCACGAAAGTTCGGGTCCCCATTGACTTCCATTATGTTCGGAGTTCGGCGCGAACACCGGAACATCGCGGCCATGTTCGGCGAACGTTCGCGAACCCGAACATCGAGGTGTTCGCCCAACACTAGTCTGAACCGGCCCTTAGACATGGATTCTGTAACTACAGACAGATTTTTTTCCTCTTTGATGCTTTCATAATTTTTTTGGTTTGTTTGTTTTTGTGTGCCTGTGCGTTTTCTGCCTGTAGACAGTAAAACCTGCCTGAAATGTTCTGATGAAGAGTGGCCCAATGAGAGACATGACCGTTGTATTCCCAAACTGGAAGAATTTCTCTCCTACAATGGTGACACAATTGCTAAAATATCTTCATTTGTCTCCTCTCTCTTTTGTCTTCTGACTGGTTTGATATTGGGGATATTTGTTTATTATTGAGATACTCCAGTGGTTAAAGCTAATAGCAAGAACCTGAGCTATCTTCTCCTGGTCTTTATCATGCTGAGCTTCCTCTGTGTCTTCTTGTTCATTGGTCCTCCAATAGATGTAACCTGCAGGCTGCGTGTGACGTCTTTTGGAGTCATTTTCTCACTAGCCATCTCCTGTCTACTGGCCAAAAATATGATTATTTACATTGCTTTTAAAGCCATCAAACCTGGAAGTTTCTTGAAAAAATGGATGGGAGTAAAATTGTCCAATTTTGTAGTGTCTATATTTTCATTGGTTCAAGTAATAACCTGTGTCACTTGGTTATCTATTTCTCCGCCTTTTCAGGAACGAGACTTTCACTCTTTTCAAGAAAAGATTGTCATTCAGTGTAATGAAGGGTCAGTTATCGGGTTCTACTCTGTCCTGGGATATATGGGGATTCTGGCAACTGTTAGTTTCATTACAGCTTTTTTAGCCAGGACATTACCGGACAGTTTTAATGAAGCCAAGTACATCACATCACGTTCAGCATGCTGGTGTTCTGCAGTGTCTGGATTGCCATGATCCCAGCCTATCTGAGCACCAAAGGGAAATACATGGTGGCTGTGCAGGTTTTTGCTATTATGGCATCAAGTGCTGGACTTCTTGGTTGTATATTTTTTCCAAAATGTTTTATAGTTCTACTTACACCAGATTTTAACACAAAAACAGGGTTGCTTAGAAACATAAGACAATAATTAATCTTAATAATAAAAACTGAATATTATCAAGTGTAATCTCAAAGTTTTTGGAGTTTGATTTCAGAATGCAAGCATATAATTGTAGTGGCTTGAATCCTACTAATCCTGCTAATATAAATGGGAAAGTTTGGATATTTGGATGTTCGGATGTTTGTTACTCGATCACGCAAAAATGGCTGAACGGATTTGAATGAAATTTGGCACACACATAGTACATTACCTGGAATAAAGTATAGGATACTTTTTATTCCCATAACCAAAAAGGGGGCAGAGACAAATACAAATTTCACTGGAAAATGTAAACTGCAGCCATTCTTACACTGTTAATTAGAGTGGGGCCGAACCTCCGATTTTTGGTTCGTGAACCGGGTTCGCGAACTTCCGCGGAAGGTTCGGTTCGCGTAAGCGTTCGCAAACCGCAATAGACTTCAATGGGAATGCGAACTTTGAAAAAAAAAATTATGCTGGCCACAAAAGTGATGGAAAAGATGTTTCAAGGGGTCTAACACCTGGACCCCCAGGTGGAGGAGTGGGATACATGCCAAAAATCCCCGGGAAAAATCTGGATTTGACGCAAAGCAGCGTTTTAAGGGCAGAAATCACATTGAATGCTAAATGACAGGCCTAAAGTGCTTTAAAACATCTTGCATGTGTATACATCAATCAGGTAGTGTAATTAAGGTACTGCTTCACACTGACACACCAAACTCACCGTGTAACGCACCGCAAACAGCTGTTTGTGTAGTGACGGCCGTGCTGGACTGGTGCGCACCATGGCGAGAGTGCAGGTTTTGGTGGCTTTACAGCCCATATGGTCGCCTGGCTGATGTAGCTGAATGACAGAACAGTGACTGTCCAGCTGATCAAATTTGGTCTGACCACAATGAAGCAACGACCTTATTATCTTTTGTGTGCCCCCCGAGACACTCATCTAGGCACCGGTCATTGCTTCATTGTGATACGCAAGCCCCTTCACCACGGCAAGGTAATGATCACGAAGTAGAATGGGCGCATGTACATGCCTTTTCTTTTGTTGTTGCAGCTGCCCGCAGTGCAGCCAGAAAAATTAGGCAGTCATGTACACGCACCAGAAAAATTATTACAGCGGCCGCTGCTAGCAGCGGCCTAAAAAATTCAGCAATCCGCCTGGAGTCCCGGACCCTGTTGGTGGTGGCGGAGAAGGTATTCAAGCGGCCTGCAGGCAGACATGCTGTGTGGAGGGACTGGGAGCGACTTAGTCTTCTTGGGGCAGGCCAGGCAGCCAGTCACACGGCGTGCAGGCAGAGATGCTGTGTGTGCGGGGACTGACTTAGTCTTGGGGCGGGCAGCAGCCCTCCGGGATCCATGCCTCATTCATTTTGATAAAGGTGAGGTACTTAACACTTTTGTGACTTAGGCGACTTCTCTTCTCAGTGACAATGCCTCCAGCTGCGCTGAAGGTCCTTTCTGACAGGACGCTTGCGGCAGGGCAGGAGAGAAGTTGGATGGCAAATTGGGACAGCTCTGGCCACAGGTCAAGCCTGCGCACCCAGTAGTTCAAGGGTTCCTCATCGCTGTTCACAGCAGTGTCTACATCCACACTTAAGGCCAGGTAGTCGGCTACCTGCCATTCCAGGCGTTGGTGGAGGGTGGATCCGGAAGGGCTACGGCGAGGCGTTGGACTAAAGAACGTCCGCATGTCCGACATCACCATGAGATCGCTGGAGCGTCCTGTCTTTGACTGCGTGGACACGGGAGGAGGATTAGTGGCAGTGGTACCTTGCTGGCGTTGTGCTGTCACATCACCCTTAAAGGCATTGTAAAGCATAGTTGACAGCTTGTTCTGCATGTGCTGCATCCTTTCCACCTTCAGGTGAGTTGGTAACAGGTCCGCCACTTTGTGCCTGTACCGAGGGTCTAGTAGTGTGGCCACCCAGTACAGCTCATTCCCCTTGAGGTTTTTTATACGGGGGTCCCTCAACAGGCAGGACAGCATAAAAGACGACATCTGCACAAAGTCGGATCCAGTACCCTCCATCTCCTCTTGCTCTTCCTTAGTGACGTCACGTAAGTCAACCTCCTCCCCCCAGCCGCGAACAATACCACGGGAAGGTTGAGCAGCACAAGCCCCCTGCGACGCCTGCTGCGGTTGTTCTCCTTCCGCCGTCCCCTCCTCCTCCTCCCCCAAAGAAACACCTTGCTCATCATCCTCTGAGTCTGACTCGTCTTCTGCACACAACTTCTCTTCTTCCTCCTCCTCCCCCCTCTGTGCTGCCGCAGGTGTTGAGGAAACAGCTGGGTCTGATGAAAATTGGTCCCATGCCTGTTCCTGCCGTAACGGTTCCTGATCACGCTCATTTGCAGCTTCATCCACCACTCTACGCACAGCACGCTCCAAGAAGTAAGCGTAGGGAATTAAGTCGCTGATGGTGCCCTCACTGCGGCTCACCAGGTTGGTCACCTCCTCAAACGGCCGCATGAGCCTGCATGCATTTTTCATCAGTGTCCAGTTGTCGGGCCAGAACATCCCCATCTTCCCAGACTGTTTCATTCTACTGTAGTTGTAGAGGTACTGGGTGACGGCTTTCTTCTGTTCTAGCAGGCGGGAGAACATAAGCAGGGTCGAATTCCAGCGAGTCGGGCTATCGCAAATCAGGCGTCTCACCGGCATGTTGTTTTTCCGCTGAATTTCCGCAAAGCGTGCAATGGCTGTGTAAGACGCCTCAAATGCCCACAGAACTTCCTGGTCTGCTTCAGGACATCCGCTAAGCCAGGGTACTTTGCCAAAAATCTTTGAACAACTAGATTCTGACATGTGCCATGCAGGGTATGTGTGTCAGCTTCCCCATATGCAAAGTGGCAAGCAGATTGCTGCCATTGTCGCACACCACGTTGCCTATCTCCAGGTGGTGCGGGGTCAGCCACTCATCCACCTGTTTCTTAAGAGCAGCCAGGAGAGCTGCTCCAGTGTGACTCTCCGCTTTGAGACAAGACATGTCTAAGATGGCGTGACACCGTCGTACCTGGCATGCAGCATAGGCCCTGCGGAGCTGGGGCTGTGTAGCTGGAGAGGAGAACTGCCACTCAGCCAAGGAGGAGGAGGACAGCAAAGAGCATGTAGCAGGAGGAGAGGAGGTGGCAGGAGGCCTGCCTGCAAGCCGTGGAGGTGTCACAATTTGGTCCGCTGCGCCCTGCTTGCCATCGTTCACCACCAGGTTGACCCAATGGGCTGTGTACGTAATGTAGTGGCCCTGCCCGTGCTTGGCAGACCAGGCATCCGTGGTCAGGTGGACCCTTGACCCAACGCTCTTCGCAAGAGATGACACCACTTGCCTCTCAACTTCACGGTGCAGTTGGGGTATGGCCTTTCTCGAAAAATAAGTGCGGCCTGGCATCTTCCACTGCGGTGTTCCGATGGCCACAAATTTACGGAAGGCCTCAGAGTCCACCAGCCGGTATGGTAACAGCTGGCGAGCTAACAGTTCCGCCACGCCAGCTATCAGACGCCGGGCAAGGGGGTGACTGGCCGAAATTGGCTTCTTCCGCTCAAACATTTCCTTCACGGACACCTGACTGCTGCTGTGGGCAGAGGAGCAGGAAGCGCTCAAGGGCAGAGGCGGAGTGGAGGAGGGTGCCTGTGAAGGTGGAAGGGAGAAAGCGGCAGAAGCAGATGATGCACCTGAAGGAGGAAGAGGAGAAGGAGGGTGAATTTTCTTTTGTGTGCTGCTGCTGCTTTTGCTCAGGTGGCCATCCCATTGCTGTTTGTGCCTTTTCTCTAGGTGCCTTCGTAAGGCACTTGTCCCTACGTGAGTGTTGGCCTTTCCACGGCTCAATTTTTGTTGGCAGAGCGAACAGATGGCTTTGCTCCGATCTGAGGCACACACATTAAAAAATTTCCACACCGCTGAGCCACCCTGAGATGTGGGCACTATGGGGACCTCAGCAGATGATGCTGAAGGGCAAGTTGGCTGGCTGTACATAGGTGGCGATACATGGTGCCGGACACTGCCACCAGCTGTTTCTGATGAAGAGCTGCCCCAGCTTCTTTCAGCAACTTCTCTCCTCCTACTACTCTCTGACTCCCCCTCTGAACTGTCCCCCTCTTCATCTCCTCTATTGGGAACATACAGAGGATCCGTATCATCGTCATCATCGTAATCATCATGCCCAGCTTCGCTTGTCTCAGACAAATCCAAACATGCACCATCAGTAGGTCCTTCATCCTCCTTACACGTTACATCCATAGGGTTGCTGCGTAACTCAGACATATGAGCTGGTGAAAATTCATCTGGCTGTAACAACAATGGCTGTGCATCAGTGATTTCACCACTAAATAATTCTTGCGAAGTGTCAAATGCAGCGGAAGTGGTGCTAATAGTAGCGCTGGTGGCTGAGCAAGATGAGGTGTTCTGTGTCGCTAAATACTCAACCACGTCCTGACAATCTTGGGAGGTGATGGGACGTGCCTTCTTCCGAGCACTGTACTGTGGGCCAGGTCCACACGAAATTACATTTACACGACCTCGCACAGACCTGCCGGGTGGCCTTCCTCTGGCTCTGGCACTACCTCTTCCTCTACCTGTTTTGTCCATATCGGGTATGCACGGAGTGGTATATCACACTGCGTGCACTCACGTAGGTAGGTGGGTTCACTTAACTGCACAGGTATGCGCACTGATGCGGTGGGTTCACTGAACAGAACAGGTATGCAGTGGCGGGTTCACTGAACAGAACAGGTATGCAGTGGCGGGTTCACTGAACAGGTATGCAGTGGCGGGTTCACTGAACACAACAGGTATGCAGTGGCGGGTTCACTGAACAGAACAGGTATACAGTGGCAGGTTCACTGAACAGAACAGGTATACAGTGGTGGGTTCACTGAACACAACAGGTATGCAGTGGCGGGTTCACTGAACAGAACAGGTATACAGTGGCAGGTTCACTGAACAGAACAGGTATGCAGTGGCGGGTTCACTGAACAGGTATGCAGTGGCGGGTTCACTGAACACAACAGGTATGCAGTGGCGGGTTCACAGAACAGGTATGCAGTGGCGGGTTCACTGAACAGTACAGGTATGCAGTGGCGGGCTCACTGAACAGAACAGGTATACAGTGGCAGGTTCACTGAACAGAACAGGTATACAGTGGCGGGTTCACTGAACACAACAGGTATGCAGTGGCGGGTTAACTGAACAGGTATACAGTGGCGGGTTCACTGAACACAACAGGTATGCAGTGGCGGGTTCACTGAACAGAACAGGTATGCAGTGGCGGGTTCACTGAACAGAACAGGTATGCAGTGGTGGGTTCACAGAACAGGTATGCAGTGGCAGGTTCACAGAACAGGTATACAGTGGCGGGTTCACTGAACAGAACAGGTATACAGTGGCAGGTTCACTGAACAGAACAGGTATACAGTGGCGGGTTCACTGAACACAACAGGTATGCAGTGGCGGGTTCACTGAACAGAACAGGTATGCAGTGGTGGGTTCACTGAACAGGAATACAGTGGCGGGTTCACTGAACAGAACAGGTATGCAGTGGCGGGTTCACTGAACAAAACATGTATACAGTGGCAGGTTCACTGAACAGAACAGGTATACAGTGGCGGGTTCACTGAACAGAACAGGTATGCAGTGGCGGGTTCACTGAACAGTACAGGTATGCAGTGGCAGGTTCATTGAACAGGTATGCGGTGGTGGGTTCATTGAACAGGTATGCAGTGGTGGGTTCACTGAACAGGTATGCAGTGGTGGGTTCACTGAACAGGTATGCAGTGGTGGGTTCACAGAACAGGTATGCAGTGGCAGGTTCACTGAACAGGTATGCAGTGGTGGGTTCACTGAACAGGTATGCAGTGGTGGGTTCACAGTACAGGTATGCAGTGGTGGGTTCACAGAACAGGTATGCAGTGGCAGGTTCACTGAACAGGTATGCAGGTATCCAGTGGGCTCACTGAACAGATCAGGTATGGTGGACTCACTGAACAGAACAGGTATGCAGCCAGGAACAAGCTTAGCCTAACTAATCTTTCCCTATGAGAGACAGTCTGCAGCAGCTCGCCCTACTCTCACTAACGCAGGCACACGAGTGACCGTAATGGCCGCCGCTGCCTGCCTTTTATTAGGGGGGGAGTGGCTCCAGGGGCTAGTGTAGCCTAATTGGCTACACTGGGCCTGCTGACTGTGATGTAGAGGGTCAAAGTTGACCCTCATGGTGCATTATGGGGCGAACCGAACTTCTGCAAAACTTCGCCTGCGGGACGCGAACGCGAACCACTGAAGTTCGCATGGAACCGTTCGCAGGCGAACCGTTCGGCCCAACTCTACTGTTAATGGCAGGGTTCTCAAACTTTGCACAGTTGGTCATTGTGTGACTAGGATTAATATTCAGAAAGGTGGGTGAAGCCTTCATAAGCCAATCAAAATTCACCTATTGATTTTTAAGGGAAATATTTAATTGCTGCCATTCTTGCACTGTTAATGGCACAAACTGTAAAACTTGGTACAGTTGGTTTTTGGGTGACTGGGGTTCAAATTTAGAAAAGGGGGTGGATCCACAAACAGCCAATCAGATTTGTTTCATTTCAATGAAAATTATAGATGACAAAGACTGCAAAGCTTACAAACTTGACCATTAAGTAATTGTGTATTCAGGTTAGAAAAAGGGGCCATAGCGAACACCAGCCAAATACATAATCGGGCAATGCCACGTCATCAGTGGGCAGAGACAAATACAAATTTCACTGGGAAAATGTAAACTGCAGCCATTCTTACACTGTTAATGGTAGGGTTCTCAAAGTTTGCACAGTTGGTCACTCGGTTACTGGGATTAATATTCAGAAAAGTGGGTGGAGCCTACAAAGGCCAATCACAATTCACCTATCGATTTTCAAGGAGAATATGTAATTGCAGCCATTCTTGCACTGTTAATGGCACACGCCTCAGACCTGGTGCAGTTGGTCATTGAGTGACTGGGGTTTCAATTCAGAAAAAGGGTGTAGCCACAAATAGCCAATCAGACAGCCAATCAGATTTGTTTCATTCCAATGCAAATCATTCATGCCAAAGACCACAAATCTCACAAACTTGGTCATTGAGTAATTGTGTGTTAGGGTTAGAGAAAGTGGGCAGAGCAAACACCAGCCAAGTACATTCATAGGAAATGCCGGGTCATCAGTGGGCGGAGACAAATACAAATTTCACTGAGAAAATGTAAACTGCAGCCATTCTTACACTGTTCATGGTAGGGTTCTCAAACTTTGCACAGTTGGCCACAGGGTGACTGTGATTAACATTCAGAAAAGTGGGTGGAGCCTTCAAAAGCCAATCAAAATGCACTTGATGATTTTCAAAGGGAATATTTCATTGCTGCCATTCTTGCACTGTTAATGGCACAAGCCTCAGATTTGGTTTAGTTGGTCATTGGGAGACTGGGGTTTAAATTCAGAAAAAGGGTGGAGACACAAACAGCCAATCAGAACACCAGTCAAATACATATTCAGGAAACATCAGGACATCAGTGGGTGGAGAAAAATACAAATTTCACAGGCAGAATGTAAATTGCAGCCATTCTTACATTGTCAATGGTAGAGTTCTCAGTCTTTGCACAGGTGGTCACTGGGTGACTGGGATTAATATTCAGAAAAGTGGGCGGAGCCTACAAAAACATTCAAAATTCACCTATTGATTTTCAAGGGGAAATATTTAATTGCTGCCATTCTTGCACTGTTAATGGCACAAGCCTCAGACCTGGTACAGTTGGCCTTTTGGTGACTGGGGTTCAAATTCAGAAAAGGAGGTGGAGCCACAGCCAATTAGATTTATTTCATTTCAATGCAAATCATTGATGCCAAAGACCACAAAGCTCACAAACTAGATCATTGAGTAATTGAGTAATTGTGTGTTAGGATTAGAAAAAGTGGGCAGAGCCAACACTAGCCAAATACATACCCGGGCAACGCTGGGCGTCCAGCTAGTATTATAAATGGGAAAGTTCGGATGTTTGGATGTTTGTGACTCGATCACGCAAAAATAGCTGAATGGATTTGAATGAAATTTGGCACACACATAGTACATTACCTGGAATAAAGTATAGGATACTTTGTATTCCCATAACCAAAAATTGGGCGGAGGCAAATAAAAATTTCAATGTGAAAATGTAAACTGCAGCCATTCTTACACTGTTAATGGTAGGGTTCTCAAAATTTGCACAGTTGGTCATTGGGTGACTGGGATTAATATTCTAAAATGTGGGTGGGACCTACAAAAGCCAATCAAAATTCACCTATTGATATCAAGGGGGATATTCAATTGCTGCCATTCTTGCACTGTTAATGGCACAAGCCTCAAACCTGGTACAGTTGGTCTTTGGGTGACTGGGGTTCAAATTTAGAAAAGGGGGTGGAGCCACAAATAGCCAATCAGATTTGTTTCATTTCAATGCAATTTATTGATGACAAAGACTGCAAAGCTTACAAACTTGGTCATTAAGTAATTGTGTGTTAGGGTTAGAAAAAGAGGCCATAGCGAATACCAGCCAAATACATAACCGGTCAACGCGGGGTCATCAGTGGGCGGAGACAAATACAAATTTCACTGGGAAAATGTAAACAGCAGCCATTCTTACACTATTAATTGTAGGGTTCTCAAACTTTGCACAGTTGGTTACTGGGTGACTGGGATTAATATTCAGAAAAGTGGGTGGAGCCTACAAAGGCCAATCACAATTCACCTATCGATTTTCAAGGGGAATATGTAATTGCTGCCATTCTTGCACTGCTAATGGCACAAGCCTCAGACCTGGTGGAGCCACAAACACCTAATTAGCTTTGTTTCATTTCAATGCAAATTATTCATGCCAAAGACCACACATCTCAAAACTTGGTCATTGAGTAATTGTGTGTTAGGGTTAGAAAAAGTGGGCACAGCCAACACCAGCCAAGTACATTCCCAGGAAATGCCAGGTCATCAGTGGACGGAGACACATACAAATTTCACTGGAAAAGTGTAAACTGCAGCCATTCTTACACTGTTAATGGCAGGGTTCTCAAGTATTGCACAGTTGGTCACTGGGTGACTGGGATTAATATTCAGAAAAGTGGGTGGAGCCTACAAAAGCCAATCAAAATTCACCTATTGATTTTTAAGGGAGATATTTCATTGCTGTCATTCTTGCACTGTTGATGGCACAAGCCTGAAACCTGGTACAGTTGGACTTTTGGTGACTGGGGTTCAAATTCAGAAAAGGAGGTGGAGCCCCAGCCAATTAGATTTATTTCATTTCAATGCAAATCATTAATGCCAAAGACCACAAAGCTCACAAACTAGATCATTGAGTAATTGAGTAATTGGGCCTGATTCTATTCACTTTTTCTCCTATGTTTTCTCCTAGGTGATATTTCACACCCTAACAATAAAATGCATTTTAAGCTCCAAGCAAGCAAGAAAATACTCAGAATAATTCTACAGTGCTTTTCACCTACTTTTTGGTACTTTTTGTAATTGCAGAGTGCTGAAAGGTGATTTTAAAAAGAAGATGGAATTTATCTCCTAGGAGAAAACTTAGGAGAAAAAGTGAATAGAATCAGGCCCATTGTGTGTTAGGATTAGAAAAAGCGGGCAGAGCCAACACTAGCCAAATACATACCCGGGCAATGCCGGGCAACCAGCTAGTCAACAATAAATTAAACATTAGTAGTATGGAATTACGATTGCATCATACTTACTGCCAAAGCTACTTTTTAGTCTCAACACTGATTTCTCTAACTGAAAAGTAAAGAGAAGTTATAACCCTATTAACTGCCTTTTCCCTGACAGTTAACAGACATTTGGCTTCTATTTACATTTCAGGAACTCCACAAGCTGGTAAACAAGCTCTTTTGCATTGATCACAACTTTTTTTTTTTTAACTCTTGCTGTTCAAGAAAAAAATGTCTTATCAAGGCTAGCACTTTATGTACCTACTAGCAGATCCAAATAGGTAAAGAAGATGAAGAGAGGCACACTTGTCCTGGTGATTATTTTGGGTGCATGACCTTGGATGCTAAGCGACATCCCAAGTAAAGTCCAAGTAGTAGAAAGGTTGGTCAGCACACCAGCTTCTCAATGAGCAAAGTTTAATATAAATCACATGTCAACACTAAGGTTACTAAATAACCTTAGTGTTGACATGTGATTTATATTAAACTTTGCTCATTGAGAAGCTGGTGTGCTGACCAACCTTTCTACTACTTGGACTTTACTAGCAGATCCAAGCCTGTTTAAAACGGGCTCTAGGGTCTGTGTTTTTTGCCGCCGCCCGCCGCATGTACTGCGCACGTGCACGCAGGGCAGTTTCTAGGCTAAATTGCACCCAGGGCGAGGGTGTAAAAATTGCGCCCCCCCCCCCCCCCCACCGCCACCCCTGTGGACTCGGGAACCCTTACTCTTTAGGAACAGAAACACAGCCACAGGTCACAAGTAGATCGGTCTACTTTCTAGTGACAAGCCGCTCATCCAGGAGGAAGCAAGAAAACACCCAGGCGAGGAGAGCCCGGAAAGCCGACTCCTCCATGGGCACCGTGTACTGACAGCCTGCAGTACCGCTACAGGACATCAGGTGTCATCACGGGGTGGTGACGTGATGATGACTTGAAGTCTGACGCAGGCAGCCTAGGAGTCGTCAAGGAGGGTGATCACGCTGGTAATCTTTCTTCTTCCATTTGGCTGCACTGCTCGTCACCAGCTCCCTAGTGGTAATGTCCTTCTGCCTGCGCCCCCCTTCATCTACTTTCTGGTCTGCGCCCAGTGCGGTCGCGCTGCCCGTACTGCCCAAGAAACTGCCCTGCGTGCACGCACCCACTGCACACGTGCGTGCCCGCAGGCACCTGCTGCACACCCGGCCGCCCGCTCACACGCTCACCTGGCTCCCTGGCCCCATCCCTGTCCTCCTGCCTGTGTGAGGCTGGGTCCATGCTGCGCACATGCGCAGTAGCAAAAAGCACGGACCCAGCTACACAGGGACAATTGTCCCTGCTGTACGCAGGGACAGTTGTCTATTATTCTATAGGATGCTGATCTCACAATGTCACATGTGCCTTCATGTGTTAAAGAACAGAAATGTGCCTCTGTTTTTGTCATATTTAGAAAGGAGAACTCACACTACAACATCTCCATGTATATCTGTTACGGTTTTAGTTACTAGTTCAAATCATAAATAGCTGGTAGCAATTTCAGTCAGATGTGTTTATTTCCAGAACCATAAGAAATGCATTACACTAAACTGTATATAAAGAGTGTGAAGGAGACAGGTTGTTGCACTGTCACTGACATGCTGCACTGCTGCCATCACTGTGTGTGTAATTCCATACAGCACAGACCTCCATGCAGTATGACATAGGCTCTTTTGTGTGTGTTTTATTTTTTCTTTCTTTTTTTCTGTATGCAAATACAAAGGTTAACGTTTTTACATGTGTGCCTAATGCCTGTACAGGTGCAGCTCAGCTGGATTGTGCTATCCATGGCATTCTGTAACAAGACTCTGTGCTCACCAGCAGCACCAGCCTGTAACCTCAAGATAAGGGAAGTAGAGCAGGAGCTCCATTTTTATCAAGAGGGTGACTTTATCATTGATGGAGTGCTCACTATCAGTTTAAGCTTTGTTCAAAAAATTACTGGAGAAATAGGTATGGAGCGGATTCTATGCCAGTCGTAAGTAGCACTTTAAAATGTTTAAGGTCCATTCACACTACAAATAGCAAAATGGTAACACTAAGCGCTGCCGTTTTGCGCAGGTGATTTTACCGCGATTAGCATGGTAAAAAAAATCACTGGACACTTCCACGATTCAGAGTGATTAGCACTTTATTAGGCACTGTACCGCAATTCCTCCATTATCGCGGGAAAATGCTGCAGGTAACGCGTTTTGCCCACAATCAGCACCAATCATGGCAGTGAGATCACTGCCATATACTTTCTATTGCGCTAGAGCTTTAAAAAGCGCTACAGCGATTCAGTGTGATCGGGCAAGTACTGTAATTCAGTAGAGTGTTGTACCGTGTTAGTCATCAGTAAAAGCAAGACGTTTTGAATCAGGATGATGCCATTTATTGGCTAACTTACAGTGAAAGAATAAAGCTAGCCACCCATCTAGCATTGATGGGCAGAATTGACCAAGAGACAAATCTCTCTCTTAAAGTGGAATATAACCCTGCATTTCAACTTTGCTCTAAAACATTATTTACAGTATATTATATGCAACCAGCATTTTCCTGGAGATTTATGCAGACGCATCCAAAGCTGAAATAGATACATTTTGTTTACATAAATGTATCTAAGTGTTGAATGTTACACACTTTGGCTGTCCTCCAGCTCAGTCAGAGAGAGTGAGTCACATTCAACACTTAGATACATTTATGTAAACAAAATGTATCTATTTCAGCTTCGGATGCGTCTGCAGAAATCTCCAGGAACTTTAAAACTCTGTGTAACCCTTCCAATGCTGGTCTAGTAAAAAAAAAATATGCTGGTTGCATATAATATGCTGTAAATAATGTTTTAGAGCAAAGTTGAAATGCAGGGTTATATTCCGCTTTAACCTCCTGAGCGGTATTCCCGACACTGTGTCAGGCATGCTGCTTCAGAGGTTTTGCTGGCCTTCGGGTGTCCCCCAGTGTAAATCTAATAGATTCAGTGGTTTTATTACATGTTAACTAGCACTAGGTTAGCTAGTATAGGTGGCCGGCACCCCCCATCGCCTGTGATCCCCCGATCCAGCCACTTATACATTACCCAGCCTTGCTCCAGCGATCGCCGCAGCTTCCTGCACTCTTCTCTATGGGAAGGATATGGACTGTGCATGACGTCAGTGACTTAAAGGGGCACTACAGCGAAAAACTGTAAAATTTAAAATATGTGCAAACATATACAAATAAAATGTACATTTTGTCCAGAGTAAAATGAGCCATAAATTACTTTTCTCCTATGTTGCTGTCACTTACAGTAGATAGAAGAAATCTCTTTATAGGGGATTCCCGGGAATATATTTGTTTTCAAAAGCCCTTAGTGAATGGCAGTTGTTCTGTCCAACTGCCAAAAAATGGTGTAGGAAGTAGGGAAGCTGGAAAGCATCATTGTTTAAATCCTTTTTAGCGAATATCTTTATAAAGAATAAAAGCCCTGCTGAGAATCTCCTATGAAGAGATGGACTAGTCCAAAACCTGTCACTTCTGTGAGATTTCTACTAGCTACTGTAAGTGACAGCAACATAGAAGAAAAGTAATTTATGGCTCATTTTACTCTGGAAAAAATGTACTTGTTATTTGTATATGTTTGCAAATATTTTACATTTTACAGTTTTTCACTGTAGTGCCCCTTTAATGACATCATGTATGGATACTCCCCATAAGGAAGAACGGAGCTGTGTGGGGCTGTGTGAGGAGGCTGTGCGATCGCTGGATAGAGGCTGGGCAATGTATATAGCGGCTCTATTGGGCGGATCTGTTGGTGATCAGGGGTGGGGACCCCTTAACAAGCTAACCGAGTGCTAGCTAACTTGTAATAAAGCCACTAAACCTATTAGATTTACACTGGGGGGCTCAAACAAGCAAAACCTCTTGAGCGGCGTAACACTCAGGAGGTTAATCAAATCTGATTGGAGAGAGATCTGTCAGTTGCCCATAAACCGCAGGCCGATTCCCAATTTATTTCATGCTGAAATCGATTCAGAATTGGCCTTTTGACACCGCATCTGCCGCCTTGCTGCCCAGACGCTGTTCCTCCGGGGCCCAGTGTTTGCTGCTTCCAGGATCCTCCATACACGCACTGGGAGACCACATGGTGCGCATGTATGGACAGCAGAGTGCACCCTGAGCAGAGGAGGACAAGCGGAGGCCGTGGACAGATAATGTGCAACTTGCACTGGGCATCGGGGGACACTTAACATTGGGGGGCAACACTGGGGGTTTTGTCACATTTGTCGATCATCCCAAAAATTGCACGCCGTTACCGCTGCACACTTGATCAAGCAAGTTGACCCAATGTCTTGCAGCATGTGCGATCGACAATACGACCAATTCCGGGCCTGAAATTGGTCCCATTGTTGGTAGGGCATGCACTTGGCGGCAGCAATTATCATCTGATTTGATTATAATAATCAAATCAGATGGTCTATCAGCCGCCAAGTCGTCTGATGTGTGGGTACCTTAAAAGAATAAGAGTAAGCTTTTGACTGTGTAGCCTTTGAAGGCTGCACAGCCAAAAGCTCACTCTTATTCTTTTAAGTTAGCCAATAAATAGTATTATCCTGATTCAAAAAGTCTTGCTTTTACTGTAATTCATAAAACGCTATTATAATTCTGCTTAGTGATGATGTTATTATGCTTGTTACGATTTTGGGCCACATTTTGCAATTACAGCCACACGTAATTACAATTTGAGTTTAGCAGTTAATAACAATTTTGTGTTTTTTGTGAAAATCGTTTTTAAAAATGCAAAGGAAAAATAAATTGATGTGCAAAATGTAATTTTTACTGAA
This sequence comes from Hyperolius riggenbachi, assembly GCF_040937935.1. Classification (NCBI taxonomy): domain Eukaryota; kingdom Metazoa; phylum Chordata; class Amphibia; order Anura; family Hyperoliidae; genus Hyperolius; species Hyperolius riggenbachi. Next base: position 47,560,664 of record NC_090646.1, on the reverse strand, counting down.
TAAAAAAAAATCCTCTGCATTTTTAAAATCTATATATATATACAGTATAATTGTTATATATTTTTTTATTATTAAAGTAGCGGGGGCCTTGTCCAAGAATTTGCTGGGGAGGCCCACTCTTTGAATCACCCCATTGCTAGGTTCATGTACATTTGCTGTTATGTGATATAATAAAATAAGGGTCGGGCTCGGGGGGGTGGCCTGTTTTGAGGGGCGGAGTTTAGGGCACTAAAATCTCTGTGCCTACAAGCTCCTAATGTGTAAGTCCGGCCCTGACTGTGGGTGTCTTTGGCGCCTATCTACTGTCAGTTGCTGGTCCTTGTTTAACACGTATTGCACTATGTGGAAACCTTTTTGCATTAAAATAAATTGAAGTTTTGCATTATAAATCAGACTGTGCTGATCTCTGTGGAATACAAATATACGTGTGCCACCTGGTGCTCTGGTGGCTGGATCATTTTGCATCTCAACTGCGGTTAGGGGAGTGCAGCTGGATACTTCTCCTTTGCCATGGCTAGTCTGCTGGCATTATTTAATCCTTAGTTGTTAGCAAGCTGCTCATGTGTGGACAGATCACAGACAAATTATTCCAGCCCCCAGCCTGTGTCTCACAACTCTACAAGCAAGGGGAAGAGGAAGAGGCAGGAGGGAGAGAAACATTGTGTGCGTAATTCCTTATCTTAGTAGCTAAGCTACAGACAAAACATTTTGAATCAGGATTAGTGATTCAAAAATTCCTGTCTGCAAAATACAAGCTCTAGCTTATTGGATAATTTAAAAGAAGAACAGTAAGCTTTCAGCTTGTAAGCCTTCTGCAGACTCTATTCCTGTTGACTGACACTGTTAGAGCAATTCGAAGGCAGTAGAGAGATTTTTTTTGGTGTTTGATTTTTTTTTTTTTTTTGCAAATATAAGGGATTTTGCAAGTATTGTGAAGTATTTATGGCAAATAGATAAGACCTTTAATTTCCCTACATAGACTCAGGCTGATATGGAGAGCATTTTACAGACCCTATCCTGCTTACTGTATGCTGCTGGAGCCTGGAAACAGTTGACTGTTTGTTACTGAGCGGGGGGGGGGGGGGCACCCAGGGGGGCACAGTCATTCCCAGCAGGTGCCATTGTCCCAGTGTGCTACAGTGTAGCACCACCCATGAGTATAGTCACACCCAAATTTACTTGTAGCTTAGTTCAAGTGTTACATAATGGCTTGGCACTAATTATAACTGTGGATATCATCAATCAAAAAACAAAAACAAACAAACATTAAATGAAAACAAAAAAAAAAAAACATTCATTCGGTATTAGTTTTGGCCATGCTTATAAGGGATTTTTTTTTTATTTTTTTTTAACAGGCATAATCAGAACACAATGATGAATTTGTTGGCTTTTTGCTTTGCCATACATAGAATAAACCAGAATCCAGATATTTTACCTAATATTACACTGGGGTATCATGTGATTGATTCATGTTCTTATATCCCTGTGGCTTTAAAAAATGTGCTAAGCATTCTCTGTGGGCCACAGAAATCAGCACCCAACGACATATCTTCCAGAGAATCCAAACTGGTGGGATTTATAGGAGATCTTCATTCGGCAACGACAATCCCAATGGCACAGATTCTTGGGAACTATCGATATACACAGGTAGGCGTGAACACTTTACAATTCATATAAATAAAGTTTGTGCCTGGCAAAATTATTATTATTTAATATAAGTGCCAACATATGCCGTTATGCTGTACAAAGTAAGAAACAAAGATGGGGCACATAATAATATAGACAATGGTATATACCAATATACAAAATACAGAATTGGTAATTAGATTGACAAAAGTAGCATGATGAATAAAATGTGTAATGAATTCCAAGACTCAAACTTGTGTGAGAGCCCTGCCCTTATGAGCTTACAATCTATAGGAAATGGGTGGAAACAAGAGCTAGGGTAGTATACAATAAATATTCAGTACACTGTAAACAAACAAACACTCAGCACTTCAGCAAATCCTCCCGGGGATGCCTGCTTATACTGTCGTAAAAATTAAATCCTTACCCCAACATCACTTGTGTTGTGGCATGTACAGTGGGCAAAAGGGATGTGCAACCAGTAAGTATTTCGCGGAAAACAACTGGCAGTATAACTGTACATTAAGATAGACTGGGCACTGTCACTTAAACTTGATTTATTTCCTCTTCATGCCAACAAGCAATACAACATTTCAGACAAAACACGGACAGATCAGACCTGCATATGTGTTGGAGTTGAGGTGCTCAGATTCGGGTGACCAGGGTTATGAAAGGACGGCACTACAGCCGTTTCATGCCAAACCGGCGCTTGCTCACGTGCGAGTGTCCTAAGTGACAGCGCCGTACGACGTCCTTGAAGAGGTTCAAAAGCCGCGCCCCGGCGCTTGTCATTGGTGGTTGGAGTGAGTGTCAGAAGGGTCAGGGGTGGAGACTTGACATCTAATGGCGAGATGGTGAGTAAATGAGGAGCTGCATCTCACTTGCCATGCAAGGATATGCAGCGTAGTGAATAGCACGGCCAATAACAGTGCAAGAATGTACTAGCAACTAAATATTCCCCTTAAAAATCAATAGGTGAATTTTGATTTGCTTTCGTAGGCTCCACTCATTTTTCTGAATATTAATCCCAGTCACCCAGTGACCAATTGTGCAAAGTTTGAGAACCCTACCATTAACAGTGTAAGAATGGCTGCAGTTTACATCTTCTCAGTGAAATTTGTATTTGTCTCCGCCCACTGATGACCCCACATTGCCCGGATATGTATTTGGCTGGTGTTAACTGCGCCCACTTTTCCTAACCCTAACCCACAATTTATCAATTACTCAACTACCAAGTGTGTGAGCTTTGCGGTGTTTGGCATCACACATTTGCATTGGAATTAAACAAATCTGATTAACTGGCTCCATCCCCTTTCCTCAATTTGAACCCCAGTCACCCAATGACCAACTGTACCAGGTTTGAGGCTTGTGCCATTAACACTGCAAGAATGGCAGCAATTACATATTCCCCCTTGAAAATCAATAGGTGAATTTTTCTGAATATTAACCCTAGTCACCCTGCGACCAACTGTACAAATGTTGAGAACCCTACCATTAACAGTGTAAGAATGGCTGCAGTTTACATTTTCCCAGTGAAATTTGTATTTGTCTCCGCCCATTGTTTGGTTATGGGAATAAAAAGTATCCTATACTTTAATCCAGGTAAAGTACTATGTGTGTGCCAAATTTCATTGAAATCCGTTCAGCCATTTTTGCGTGATCGAGTAACAAACATCCAAACATCCAAACATCCAAACATCCGAACTTTCCCATTTATTATACTAGCTGGACTGCCATTAACAGTGCAAGAATGGCAGCAATTACATATTCCCCCTTGAAAATCAATAGGTGAATTTTGATTGGCTTTTGTAGGCTCAACCCAGTTTTCTGAATATTAATCCCAGTCACCCAGTCACCAACTGTGCAAAGCTTGAGAAGCTTGAGAATGCAGCCATTTTGCAGCAGTGTAAGAATAGCTGCAATTTACATTTTGCCAGTGAAATTTGTATTTTTCTCCGCCCACTGATGTCCTGACTTTCCCTGAGTATGTATTTGGCTGGTGTTGGCTGTGGCCACTTTTTCAAACCCTAACACACAATTACTCAATAACTAAGTTTGTGAGATTTATGGTCTTTGGCATGAATAATTTGCATTGAAATGAAACAAATCTTATTGGCTTTTTGTGGCTCCACCCCTTTTCTGATTTTGAAGCCTAGTCACCCAATGATCAACTGTACCAGGTTTCAGGCTTGTGCCATCAACCGTGCACGAATGGCAGCAATGAAATATTCCCTTTGAAAATCAATAGGTAAATTGTGATTGGCTTTTTTAGGCTCCACCCACTTTTCTGAATATTAATCCCAGTCACCCAGTGACCAACTGTGCAAAGTTTGAAAACACTACCATTAACAGTGTAAGAATGGCAGCAGTTTACATTTTTTCAGTGAAATTAGTATTTGTCTCTGCCCACTGATGATCCCGCATTGCCCAATTATGTATTTGGCTGGTGTTGGCTGTGCCCGCTTTTCCTAACCCTAACAGACAATTAATCAATTATTCAATGACCAAGTTTGTGAGCTTTGTGGTATTTGGCATCAATAACTTGCATGAAAATGAAACAAATCAGATTGGCTGTTTTTGGCTCCACCCCCTTTCTCTAATTGATCCCCAGTTACCCAATGATCAACTGTACCAAGTTTGAAGCGTGTACCATTAACAGTGCAAGAATGGCAGCAATGTAAATATTCCCCTTAAAAATCAATAGGTGAATTTTGATTGGCTTTAATAGGCTCCACCCACTTTTCTGAATATCAACCCTAGTCACCCTGCGACCAACTGTACAAATTTTGAGAACCCTACCATTAACAGTGTAAGAATGGCTGCAGTTTACATTTTCCAAGTGAAATTTGTATTTGTCTCCGCCCATTGTTTGGTTATGGGAATAAAAAGTATCCTATACTTTAATCCAGGTAAAGTACTATGTGTGTGCCAAATTTCATTGAAATCCGTTCAGCCATTTTTGCGTGATCGAGTAACAAACATCCAAACATCCAAACATCCGAACTTTCCCATTTATTATACTAGCTGGACGCCCGGCATTGCCCGGGTATGTATTTGGCTAGTGTTGGCTCTGCCCACTTTTCCTAACCCTAACACACAATTACTTAATTACTTAATGACCAAGTGTGTGAGCTTTGCGGTCTTTGGCATTAATAATTTGCATTGAACTAAAATAAATCTGATTGGATGTGGCTCCACCCCTTTTCTGAATTTGAACCTAAATCACCCAGTGGCCAACTGTACCAGGTACAGGTGATGAACAGTGCAAGAGGCTTGTGCCATTAACAGTGCAAGAATGGCAGCAATTAAATATTCCCCTTAAAAATCAATATATGGAATTTAATTGGCTTTTGTACGCTCCACCCACCTTTCTGAATATTAATCCCAGTCACCCAGTGAGCAACTGTGCAAAGTTTGAGAATCCTACCATTAATAGTGTAAGAATGGCTGCAGTTTACATTTTCCCAATAAATTTGTATTTTTCTCCACCCACTGACTTCCTGACATTGTCCAAGTATGTATTGGGCTGGTGTTGGCTGCGCCTACTTTTTCTAACCCTAACACACTATTACTCAATGACCAATTTTGTGCGCTTTGCAGTCTTTGGCATCAATAATTTGCATTGAGATTAAACAAATCTGAGTGGCGGTTTGTGGCTCCACCCCTTTGTCTAAATTTGAACCCCAGTCACCCAATGACCAACTGTACCAGGTTTAAGGCTTGTGCCATTAACAGTGCAAGCATGGCAGCAATTACATATTCCCCTTGAAAATCAATAGGTAAATTTTGATTAGCTTTTGTAGGCTCCACCCACTTTTCTGAATATTAATCCCAGTCACCCAGTAACCAACTGTGCAAAGTTTGAGAACTCTACCATTAACAGTGTAAGAATGGCTGCAGTTTACATTTTCTCAGTGAAATGTGTATTTGACTCCGCCCACTGATGACCCGGTATTGCCCGTTTATGTATTTGGCTGGTGTTGGCTGCGCCCACTTTTCCTAAACCTAACACACAATTACTAAGTTACTCAATGACCAAGTTTGTTAGCTTTGCGGTTTTTGGTATCAATAACCTGCATTAAAATGAAACAAATAAGATTGGCTGTTTGTGGCTCCACCCTCTTTTATTAATTCAAACCCCAGCCACCCAATTTTCAACTGTACCAGGTTTGAGGCTTGTGCCATTAACAGTGCAAGAATGACAGCAATGAAATATTCCACTTGAAAAATCAATAGGTAATTTTTGATTGGCTTTTGTAGGCTCCACCCACTTTTCTGAATATTAATCCCAGTCACCCAGTGATCAACTGTGCAAAGTTTGAGAACTCTACCATTAACAGTGTAAGAATGGCTGCAGTTTACATTTTCCCAATGAAATTTGTATTTTTCTCCTCCCACTGATGTCCTGACATTGTTCGGGTATGTATTTGGCTGGTGTTGGCTCCGCCCACTTTTTCTAACCTTAAAACACAATTACTCAATGACCAAGTTTGTGAGCTTTTTGATCTTTGGCATCAATAATTTGCATTGACATTAAAAAAATCTGATTGGCTGTTTGTGGCTCCACCCCTCTTTCTGAATTTGAACCCCAGTCACCCAATAACCAACTGTACCAGGTTTAAAGCTTGTGCCATTAACAGCGCAAGAATGGCAGCAATTACATATTCCCTTTGAAAATCAATAGGTGAATTTTGATTAGCTTTTCTACGCTCCACCCACTTTTCTGGACATTAATCCCAGTCACCCAGTAACCAACTGTGCAAAGTTTGAGAACCCTACCATTAACAGTGTAAGAATGGCTGCAGTTTACATTTTCCCAGTAAAATGTGTATTTGTCTCCACCCACTTATGACCCGGCGTTGCTCAATTATGTATATGGCTGGTGTTGGCTGTGCCCACTTTCCTAACCCTAACACACAATTAATCAATTACTCAATTACCAAGTTTGTGAGCTTTGCGGTGTTTGGCATCAATAATTTGCATTGGAATTAAACAAATCTAATTGGCTGTTTGTGGCTCCACCCTCTTTCTGAAATTTAACCCCAGTCACCCCATAATCAACTGTACCAGGTTTGAGGCTTGTGCCATTAACAGTGCAAGAATGGCAGCAATGTAAATATTACCCTTGAAAATCAATAGATTAATTATGATTGGCTTTTGTAGGCTCCTCCCACTTTTCTGAATATTATTCCCAGTCACCCAATGACCAACTGTGCAAGGTTTGAGAACCCTACCATTAACAGTGTAAGATTGGCTGCAGTTTACATTTTCCAGTGAAATTTGTATTTGTCTCCGCCCCCTTTTTGGTTATGGGAATAAAAAGTATCCTATACTTTATTCCAGGTAATGTACTATGTGTGTGCCAAATTTCATTCAAAACTGTTCAGCCATTTTAGCGTGATCGAGTAACAAACATCCAAACATCCAAACATCCAACCATCCAAATATCCAAACTTTCCCATTTATTATATTAGTAGGATGGGAAAGTTTGGATGTTTGAATGTTTGTTACTCATTCACGCAAAAATGGCTGAACGGATTTTAATGAAATTTGGCACACGCATCGCATAGTACATTACCTGGAATAAAGTATAGGATACTTTGTATTCCCATAACCAAAAAGTGGGCAGAGACAAATACAAATTTCACTGGGAAAATGTAAACTGTTGCCATTCTTACACTGATATTGGTAGGGTTCTCAAACTTTGCACAGTTGGTCGCTGGGTGACTAGGATTAATATTTAGAAAAGTGGGTGGAGCCTACAAAAGCCAATCAAAATTCACCTATTGATTTTTAATGGGAATATTTACATTGCTGCCATTCTTACACTGTTAATGGCACAAGCCTCAAACCTGGTATAGTTGATCATTGGGTGACTGGGGTTAAATTTGAGAAAGGGGGTGGGGCCACAAACAGCCAATCAGATTTATTTCATTTCAATGCCAATTATTGATGCCAAACACTGCAAAGCTCACAAACTTGGTTATTGAGTAATGTATTAATTGTGTGTTAGGGTTAGGAAAGTGGGCACAGCCAACACCAGCCATATACATAATTGAGCAACGCCGGGTCATAAGTGGGTGGAGACAAATACACATTTTACTGGGAAAATGTAAACTGCAGCCATTCTTACACTGTAATGCCAGGGTTCTCAAACTTTGCACAGTTGGTTACTGGGTGACTGGGATTAATATTCAGAAAAGTGGGTGGAGCCTACAAAAGCAAATCAGAATTCACCTTTGTATTTTTCAGGGGAATATTTTATTGCTGCCATTCTTGCAGTGTTATTGGCACAAGCCTCAAACCTGGTACAGTTAGTGACTGGGGATTAAATTATTAAAAGGGCTGGAGCCACAAACAGCCAATCTGATTTGTTTCATTTTAATGCAAGTTATTGATGCCAAAGACCGCAAAGCTCACAAACTTGGTCATTAAGTAATTGATTAATTGTGTGTTAGGGTTAAGAAAAGTGGGTGCAGCCAAAACTAGCCAAATACATAATCGGGCAACGTCGGGTCATCAGTGGGCGGAGGCAAGTCCAAATTTCACTGAGAAAATGTAAACTGCAGCCATTCTTACACTGTTAATGGTAGGGTTCTCAAACTTTGCACAATTGGTCACTGGGTGACTGGCATTACTATTCAAAAAAGTGGGTGGAGCCTACAAAAAACAATCAAAATTCACCTATTGATTTTCAAGGGAAATATGTAATTTCTGCCATTCTTGCACTTTTAACCTCCTTGCCGGTCTAAAAAATCAGGCAAGGAGGCAGCGCCGCACATTTTTAAATCATGTAGCGAGCCAAGGGCTCGCTACATGATAGCCGCTAAGCGGCGGCATCCCCCCACCCACTCCGATCGCCTTCGGCGATCAGAGTATGCAGGGAATCCCGTTGAGAACGGGATTTCCTGCAGGGCTTCCCCGGTCGCCATGGCGACGGGGCGGGATGACGTCACCGACGTCATGGACGTCGGGACGTCATAGGGAATCCCGATCCGCCCCTCAACGCTGCCTGGCACTGATTGGCCAGGCAGCGCAGGGCTCTGAGGCGGGGGGGGAGCGACTCGGCGCGGCGGATTGCGGCGGATCGGCGGCGAGCGGCCACGATAGGAAGTTACAAGCAGCTAGCAAAGTGCTAGCTGCTTGTAACAAAAAAAAATTATGCAAATCGGCCCAGCGGGGCCTGAGATATCCTCCTGCGCAGGTTACCCCGAGCTGAGCTCGGGATAACCGGCAAGGAGGTTAATGGCACAAGCCTTAATCCGGGTACAGTTGGACATTGGGTGACTGAGGTTCAAATTCAGAAAAAGGGGTGGAGCCACAAACAGCCAATTAGATTTGTTTAATTTCAATGCAAATTATTGATGCCAAAGACCGCAAAGCTCACAAACTTGGTCATTGAGTAATTATGTGTTAGTGTTAGAAAAAGTGGGCAGAGCAAACACCAGCCAAATACATAACCGAGCAATATTGGGACATCAGTGGGCTGAGAAAAATACAAATTTCATTGGGAAAATGTAAACTGCAGCCATTCTTACACTGTTAATGACAGGGTTCTCAAACTTTGCACAGTTGGTCACTGGGTGACTTAGGGTTAATATTCAGAAAAGTGGGTGGAGCCTACAAAAGCCAATTAAAATTCACCTATTGATTTCCAAGGGGAATATTTAATTGCTGCCATTCTTGCATTGCTAATGGCACAAGCCTCTTGCACTGTTAATCACCTTTACCTAGTACAGTTGGCCACTGGGTGATTTGGGTTCAAATTCAGAAAAGGGGTGGAGACACAGACAATCAGATTTATTTTATTTCAATACAACTTATTGATGCCAAAGACCGCAAAGCTCACAATCTTGGTCATTGAGTAATTGTGTGTTAATATTAAGAAAAGTGGGCGGAGCCAACACCAGCCAATTACATACCCGGCAATGCCGGGCCACCAGCTAGTATATCATATAGGAGACACACACAGTGATATTTGAGAAGTGAAATTAAGTTTATTGGATTTACAGAAAGTGTGCAATAATTGTTTAAATAAAATTAGGCAGGTGCATATATTTGGGCACTGTTGTCATTTTATTGACTCCAAAACCTTTAGAACTAATTATTGGAACTTAAATTGGCTTGGTAAGCTCAGTGACCCCTGACCTACATACACAATCCAAGTATGAGAAAAGGTGTTTAAGGGAGTCAATTATAAGTTTCCCTCCTCTTTTAATTTTCTCTGAAAAGTAGCAACATGGGGGTCTCAAAACAACTCTCAAATGACCTGAAGACAAAGATTGTTCACCATCATGGTTTAGGGGAAGGATACAGAAAATTGCTTCGGAGATTTCAAGATTTCAGTTGTCTGTTTCCACAGTTAGGAACATATTGAGGAAATGGAAAACCACAGGCTCAGTTCAAGTTAGGGCTATTCGCAATATAGCTGCGCACAATAATCCTGTAAGCACACAAGCTTCAACTCAAATGACAGCCTCATAAGCCAAACAGTTCCACAGAATAACTCCAGCAGGATTCAGCCTTAGATCCACTCCAGTGAGAACCTTCACCACACCCCAGGCAGTGGGCACTCACCGTTTGTAAATGACCCTTTGTTAGATGGGTCCTCAGCGCCGATGGGGTCATCTGACCGCCCCCTGCCCTCTAGAGCAATTACTGTCCAACTTCTCCACTGCTTTCACTTCACAGGATCATTACACCTCAAAGAGACATAATCGGAACCACAGTCTCGTAAAATTGTAAAAACACTTTAATGATAAAAGAAATGCACACTCACAAGCATGTTCGTGGTAGTTGGCACAGAAAACCACTACCTACCAGGAAAAAGAGGAATAGAAGGGGGACAAGGGGAGGGAGAAGGGAGTGCCAAAAAAAAGAAAGAAGTAGAGGGAAAAGGAATATTCAACCTAAGTAGGAACGGCATACATTAATGAATCATGAACTAAAAACCCTGAATGAAGGTCCAAAATTCGCCCCAAAACAAGGGTTAAACAAATTTGCGACATACATTGACCTTGAAAAATTCACATTCAATTGAACCTTAAGAAATATTATTCAAAGAGAGAAGGTCTAAACAATAGGGCCAATGTGATAGGGGGACAAATGGTATAGTAGTTGTGTGACTGCACTCTCCGTTGATAGCTTAAAAGTCGATGTGCCCGGCCAGCGATCCGGCAGCACTCCGGATCAATCAGCAATACAGGAAACAAGAAGCCGGCACCATCTATTTCTTCTGCTCTTTTTTATTGCATTAAAGCATATATTCCAGCAACAATAGTGCGACGTTTCAAGGCTACACGCCTCTTTATCAAGCTTAGCTGGATATGACAATAACATTACAAACATGCCTAGTATTTATACTAATCATGGGTGGCAGCAGCCAATAAAATTCAAATATACTCACACCAATCATAATAGCCCTGAAATCGCGGACCTGATGGGAAACACCATTGCTGCTAGCCTGATAGGACACAGTGTCCAGGAACCTCCCATCTAGCGTGCCCCTCCTGGCCAACGGCTCGTAACCTCCTTTGTCCGCCTCTTAACGCACGTGCGCCATCTCCTCCGCATATTGCGGACCTGATGGAAGCCCTGCATGACGTCACGCCGCATGCGGCGCCGGACGGCGCCGCAGCAGCGTGCGGAGGCGGAAATAATGGGGACGTAGTCGGCATAGCGCCGACTGACGTCATCAGATGGAGTCTAGGAGGCCGGGCCGCCGACCAATCATGGCACGCCTCTACATATGCGAGTAGGGAGTCGCATACAAATTACCTAAATACGCTGTCTGTCCACAGCATAGTAATATACATGGCTAAATCTGCACCTGTACACATTATTACATTCCCATATGGCGGTACAATATCTACGGAGCAAACTAAGCATAAACAGGGCAGGGCAGAGAAGAGAACAGAGGAAAACCTGACAGATAAAAAATAATAAATAAAACATAAAAAATAAAAAATGAATAAAACTGGCCAAATTAAAATAAAACCATAATAATAAAGCTGTATAAAGATATACAAATCATATATAAACAGTATATATCAACAGTATAGTATATGAAATAAAGCCTACGAGATGTTTTTGAACATAGTCCGCAGCATGGAACCTTTGCAGGGTACCTGTCTACTGGTAACTCTGGATGTAGAGAGCCTCTACACCTCCATCCCACATGATGGGGGTGTAGAGGCCGTACACCATATGCTTGAGACAGCATCGGATTTCACGGGTCCACAGATTAAGTTTATTTGTGATTTATTAACAATTGTCTTGCAGTTTAACTATTTTCGCTTTGATGAGACGTTCTCTTTGCAGGTCAGGGGTACAGCTATGGGGTTGAATGTGGCACCCCCGCAAACATCTTTATGGGGGTGTACGAGGAAATGTTCGTGTACACCAGTGAACTATTCAAGAAATACGCCAAGCAGTGGCATAGATATATAGATGACATTTTTTGCATGTGGGCGGGGCCTCATTCGACCCTTGTGGCATTTGTTGATGAGCTGATGGGCAGGTGCCCACACATTCGACTTACCATCCATTCTTCTGAGAAGGAAGTGAGCTTCTTGGATACGTTGGTGTTTCGATGTGAAGATAGATTATGTACTGACCTCTATGTTAAAGAGGAACTCCAGTGAAAATAATGTAATAAAAAAAGTGCTTCATTTTTTACCATAATTATGTATAAATGATTTAGTCAGTGTTTGCTCATTGTAAAATCTTTCCTCTCCCAGATTCACATTCTGACATGTATTACATGGTGACATTGTTACTGTGGGCATGTTATGTAGCTGCTCCTAGCTGTTTTGGCTGTTAGACAGCTCTAAACAGCCATTTCCTGTCTGTGAACATTGTTACATTGTGGCAGTTTGCCAGGAGTACCGCGGTATTCAGAGCCTCTAGTGGGAGTGGTTTCAGCACAAAATCAGTCGCACAGCGCCCCCTGATGGTCTGTTTGTGAAAATCATTCTATTTCTCATGTAAAAGGGGGTATCAGCTACTGATTGGGATAAAGTTCAATTCTTGGTTGGAGTTTCTTTTTAAGCCCACGGATGTGAACTCCCTTCTCCATTACGGGAGTTTCCATCCGAGGGCCACTAGGGGTGCAGTTCCGATCAGTCAATTTCAAAGGATACAACATATTGTTGAGGATGAGGAAGTGCGGGGGAGGAGGCTAGATGAGATGCAATGGAAATTTGAGAATCGTGGATATCCAACGGATGTCCTTCTCAAAGCACGTACCAGAGCTTTGGGATTACGTGAGGGACAGAGAAGTAGACACCAGACACACAACCGCATCCCTTTTGTTACTAAATACAATACACATAGCCAGAGTATCACTAAGATCATAAAACGACACTGGCATTTATTGACAGATAGTTTCCCTGACATTGAGCACTTTAGGAACCCCCCACTCATATCATATAAAAGACCACCCACACTTAGAGATCGCCTGGTGCACGTTGACCTCAATGTGGAGACTGGATCGACGCGCACTAATAGAAGAGGGACATTTCCCTGTATAAATTGCGTTCACTGCAGTTCTGTGATTAAGGGTCCCTTTTTATTACATCCCCATCAGGGTACAAAAATAGCCATTAGGGGGTGGCACACATGTGACTCAGATCATGTAGTATATGCCTTAAAATGCCCTGGTGGCTTACTATACATTGGACAGACCACCCAGAAACTTAAGAAACGACTATCATCCCACAAACACGCCATTAGAGAACGACTGGTGGATCAGGCAGTGGCATATCATTTTGTACGTTTAGGACATCATGTCAGCCAACTGAGATTTATGGTCCTGGAACAGGTGACTCCATTGAGGAGAGGTGGTGATCATTTGAGAAAACTGCTCTGGATCCAGGCTTATTGGATAAAAAGACTGGACACAATGGAGCCAAGGGGGCTTAACAGAGAACTTGATCTGTTGTCCTTTTTATAGGTTGCTCCATTGTGCCCAGCCTGTCCAATGTGTATGTATATTTTAATTAGCAGATCAACATTGGGTTAATATTTCTAACTTGTGGTGACATTTAACAATCATATTATTGTGGCTATTGTGACTTCTGGGTGACTACTCCTGAGCTATATACTGTTGATATATACTGTTTATATATTATTTGTATATCTTTATGCAGCTTTATTATTATGGTTTTATTTTAATTTGGCCAGTTTTATTCATTTTTTATTTTTTATGTTTTATTTATTATTTTTTATCTGTCAGGTTTTCCTCTGTTCTCTTCTCTGCCCTGCCCTGTTTATGCTTAGTTTGCTCCGTAGATATTGTACCGCCATATGGGAATGTAATAATGTGTACATATGCAGATTTAGCCATGTGTATTACTATGCTGTGGACAGACAGCGTATTTAGGTAATTTGTATGCGACTCCCTACTCGCATATGTAGAGGCGTGCCATGATTGGTCGGTGGCCTGGCCTCCTAGACTCCATCTGGTGACGTCAGTCGGCGCTATGCCGACTACGTCCCCATTATTTCCGCCTCCGCACGCTGCATGCGGCGCTGTCCGGTGCCGCATGCGGCGTGACGTCATGCAGGGCTTCCATCAGGTCCGCAATATGCGGAGGAGATGGCGCACGTGCGTTAAGAGGCGGACAAAGGAGGTTACGAGCCGTTGGCCAGGAGGGGCACGCTAGATGGATGGTTCCTGGACATTGTGTCCTATCAGGCTAGCAGCAATGGTGTTTCCCATCAGGTCCGCGATTTCAGGGCTATTATGATTGGTGTGAGTATATTTGAATTTTATTGGCTGCTGCCACCCATGATTAGTATAAATACTTGGCATGTTTGTAATGTTATTGTCATATCCAGCTAAGCTTGATAAAGAGGCGTGTAGCCTTGAAACGTCACACTATTGTTGCTGGAATATATGCTTTAATGCAATAAAAAAGAGCAGAAGAAATAGATGGTGCCGGCTTCTTGTTTCCTGTATTGCAGGGGGACAAATGGTATACACCAAGTATAAACACACCTCCCTCAAAAACAATTCCACATTTACCCCCAGGCAACATGATGTCAGGCTATAGGGGCTTTTAAAAAGATGGTCATTAATGAACTTAGAGGACTACCAGATGAAAAGTACCCTGGGGTTAAAGTGAACCGAGCACCTTTTTTATCATTCAGGACATTTCTATAGCACATGAAAAATGCATGCTGACAATCTATTTCATTATTAAAATAAACTTTCATTTTACCTTGTATTTTACATTCAAAGTAGATTAATTAACCTGTTTCAGCAGGGCTGCCCGGCCGTCCCCGGCCGCAGAGCTTTCAAGATCCTAATTGTTTTATTGGGCTAATTACCAAGAGGTAAACAATGCTATTAGACAACAAATGAGGTTAGTAATTAGGACTGTTTCTTCAAAGACCTAGTGTGTGTCAATGTGTCAAGATAGCATCTCTGACTTCTGTAAACAAGGAATGTGAGAAGGGGAGGGGGGAACATGGCAGCTTCTATGCCAGGAGAGATTCCATTCAAAAGAGAATGTGCTCAGTTCCCTTTAAACAAGTGGCCAGAGAACAATTAGATAACAAAGGGTTGGTCATGAGACCGGCTGACAAAGGGGGAGGGTGGTGGTCCTCATGAAAGCACAATATGGGGAAGAATTAGATAGACTAGTGAACAATCAAGAAACATATGAGAAACTTAGGGGAGACCCCACTCAGGAATATATGGGCCAGTTTAGGGGCATGCTGAGGAGAGGTTTGGAGGCTGGATACTTGGGGGATGCAGAATTCAGATATTTGATCCCAAGTGCGCCCCGGGTCCCGATTATATATCAAGTTCCTAAACTTCATAAGGACCCCATCAACCCTCCAGGCAGGCCAATACTCAGCGGGGTTGGTTCGGTAACCCATAGATTAGGACAATATCTGTTTGTTTGTTTTTCTCCAGCCTTTGGTTGGTAAACTCCCATGTGTGTTAAAGGATACAAAGCACACGATAGGAGGAAGTTGAGGGCATCAGGGTTGAAGAGGGGACACTGCTAGTTACTGCCGATGTTTCCTCCTTATACACAAGTATCCTGCAAGAGAAAGGGATAGAGGCTGTTAGACATTGTATGGGGACACATGGGGAATTGCACATTGAACACATTGAGTTTTTATCAGAAGTACTTAGATTTTCTATGCAATAAACTATTTTTGGCACAAAGGAAACTATTATAGACAACACAAGGGGTGTGCAATGGGGTCTGGGTTTGCACCCAGCCTCACAAATTTATATATGGGTAAATGGGAGGAAGAAATATTAGCACAATATGATTTATGGGGGGTACAGACCTGGAAAAGGTATATTGATGATTTGTTGATCGTTTGGGGGGGCACGGGGAGGGGGGGGGGCAATGGAGATATTTTTTTTTAAATGCTCAATGATAATGAGCTAAATATTAAACTCACGTATGAAAGTAGTAGTGATGCAATAAACTTCCTGGATCTGAATTTAATGGTAATAGAAAAAGAGATAAAAATGAAAACATTTTTTAAAACTACGGAAATAAATGGGTACATATCTATAAAAAGTGGACACCATCCAAAATGGATTAAGAATGTCCCCAGAGGACAGTTCATGAGGATGAGAAGAAACTGCACTAGTATGGAAGACTTTGAGGCCCAATCACTAATTTTGAAGGATAGATTTATGGGGAAGGGCTATGATGGGGAATTTTTAGATGAAGAAATCCAAAGGGTAAGGGAAACGGATGGGGGTGAATTAGTAAATCGAACAAGAAATGAAGGACAGAATTGGGGTGAGCATATTTATGCGTTTGTCACTGAATTTAATGCCCAATACAAACAAGTAGAAGGTATAATTAAAGTGGAATATAACCCAGAATTTCTTCTTTGCTCTAAAATATTATTTACAGCATATAATATACTACCACAATGTTTTTTTTAGTAGAACAGCATTTAAAGGGTTACATCACAGGACTAACTTTTTCTCCTGCAGGGGCTGCCAGATCCGAACTGGTGATTAGCTTATCTTCTGTATGTAATGATCGCTGCTGCAGCAGGTATTGCTGGAAGTAGTAGTGCTGCAGATCAGGCAGTTCTGATCTCTTTCCATGCAAGCTGCATAGCTTTGTCTGCCTTTCCCTGCTGTCAGCTTGTGACTGATTATCATTCACCTGTGTGGGAATCTGCATGTCTGCTCCCATTGGATGACCTCAGTATAAAGATCTGCTTCCTGCAGGACTCCTCGGGTTATCATAGCTTCAGTTTAAGCCTGCCTTGCTGTCGCTTCAGCCCCAGATCGTGTTTCTTGTTCTAAAGATACTTTACTGGTCTTGCATCATATATTGGTTCATTGCCAATATATATGCATACCAGCACGTTTATTATTTTCCTTGTATTCGTGTTACGTTG
Source organism: Hyperolius riggenbachi (assembly GCF_040937935.1). Taxonomy (NCBI): domain Eukaryota; kingdom Metazoa; phylum Chordata; class Amphibia; order Anura; family Hyperoliidae; genus Hyperolius; species Hyperolius riggenbachi. The sequence continues at coordinate 47,543,645 of NC_090646.1, read as the reverse complement.
ATACATCAGTGTCGCTGATGTATACGTACACGAACTGTTTATATCCTGTGTTCAGTTAGTCAGCTTTCCAGCACGTTTTGGTAGTTTGCGCGTATCGTGATCACCCGTGCTGAGTTAGTTACCCTGCTCCTGGTTCTGTTTGTGGATTGCGTTCATCTCTGCGAAGAGATAACGAATCCTTCTGAATCCTGTTCTGTTACCGTTTGTGGATTGCGTTCATCTCTGCGAAGAGATAGCGAATCCTTCTGAGTCCTGTTCCCTGTATTGCTCCAGTCCGAGTCAGTGTTCCTGCTTATGTCATATATCGGTTCATTGCCGATATATACATATGTTAGTCAGACGTTACAAATAGTTTCATTGATAGCTGTAATTGTAATACGCTAGGAAAACATACTTATTGTATTTTTGTCTGTGTTACATTCATCTATCTTGATCCTGCTATTTCCTGACTATCCTGTCCTGTCTTTGTGAGGCACGCCATCGCTGCAAACGCATTGGCTGCCTCATTCCAGTCTGTCTTGTTTTGAACGCTTGCTGTCACTAAGTAGCGGCTAGCCAGCAAGCGTTCATTCTGTCCACCTGTCCTGATCTCCTCAGTTCTGGTTTATGCGCTCAGCGCTACTTTGCGCTGAGACGTTATAGCGAAAGTATTGTTTGTGGCTGTCGGATCTGCACCGGCTCTGTGCGCCACAATCTCCTATTGGAGTCAGTCCTCCCCTCCACTATACAAGGGATAGCCTGTTTCCTTGTGCTAGTGTGTGTACCTCCTTCACGTCAGCTCATGCGTTGCATGCTGACTGTGGAGAATACACCACCAAGCCTTACACTGTATACATTATTTACTTGATACAATTAAGTAAACATTCTCTGGCTGTGCAGAAACATATGCTAATGAGTCCTGGAGTGAAACACAGGTTAGAAATCACTGATGGTAGCATTTAAAACAGAATTACAACAGTTATGAATAATATGCACCAGCAGCTTTCAAAGTAAATAAACTGAACTTTGGGAAGTTATAATTTATAAATGAATTATAATACTTGTGCACAAAAGCAAATATGATAATTGTATGGGTTATAAAAAGTAGGAAAACACATTTTTGTTGAATATTGTGTCAGAGTTTTAAACTGCTTTAACAAACACTGGGAAATACTACTGTCAGATGTAGAATTGAATACAATCTTACCCCCTAGGCCCAAATTTATCTATAGAAAAACACCTAATTTGAAGAACTATCTTGCCCCAAGTTGTGTGGAGCCACTAAAAAAACACCTAGATTTATGGGGTGGCAAAGGCCAGGTTTTTTTTCCTTGCAGAGAATGTAAGGGTTGCAGGGAGGGGAGGCCACAGAAGGTTGAGGTGATAACAGGACACTTAAACAACAAAATGCTTAAGATAAGGGATTTCATCACCTGTAATGATACATTTGTCATATACCTGTCCTGGTGCCCATGTGGCTATCAACACATGGGAAGAACCACCAGACCATTAAAGGAGAGAATTGGGGAACTTCTTCGTAATATAAGAAAGGGGTTGATGAGTCATACCTTATCAGCCCATTTCAAACAATTACATAACAGTAATCCATCGCTGCTGTCTTTTAGTGGGATTCAAAAGGTCAATAAACCATGGAGAGGGGGGAATATGGTTTAGGAAATATCTCAGAAGTAAACACTGGATTTACTTGCTTAATACATTAAAACCTATGGGATTAAATACAGAAATTGATCTGATATGCTTTTTAAGCAATGATTGAGATGTGAATGATGAGCTGATGCAACATCTGGATGCCTATATAAGGTCTTTTGTGCACTTTTTTTTTACTAAAGTTTTGTGTGTGAAATTTGAGGGACGTTTGTAGCGGTGGGGGGTTAAAAGGGGTTAGAGGTATGTAGTGAACACAAAGTACTTAAGAATAAGGCAAACATGTGTGTAGCGGAAAGCTCATTATGTACTTTAAATGTCATGTACTTTAAATATGTAGTTTTAATTTTCATGAGTATATACCTTCACTCCCATTAATATGAGAAATGGATTGATAGCTTATTATAACCATCAGGCATCAGAATAGGAGGAGTATGTTAACGTATAGCTGCCAATTTAACATACTAATCATTGTGGATAAGGATGTGTAAATACAATGTAAGGGCTATACCCCTAACAGGCAACCGTCTGGGCAGGCAATTTACAATTGACAAGCAGAGGAAGTTGCTATGGGAACAGAGGCGGTGCGGTGATGCAAATGGGTAGACATGTCTGAAAGAACACAACAGCTCTGCCTTTTTACGGAAGGAAAGAAGGGGCATGTCACGTAGGAACAGACGTGTGGTGACGCGAACAGGTAGGCTTGTCTGAAAAGACACAACAGCTCTGCCCGACTACGGAAGAAAAGAAGGGGGATGCCACATGGGACGCAGCATCTCCAAGGAGACGCTGTAATATATGGTAAATAGATGGGGCGGATGCCTCTAAAAGAGGCATCCATACAGGAGTGACGTACTTCCGAAAACAGCGGGGAATCCCATTGGAAGAAAACGCCAGAGTCCTTAACTTCCGGGGCAAGGGGGCGGGCAAGAGGGAGGAGCAAGGTCAGTATTGGGTA